>NW_022261985.1:7407662-7425933 GCF_002021735.2 Oncorhynchus kisutch
AGAGTTATAGTAGTCTGACTGATGAGGAGAGAGAAATCACAGAGTTACTGTAGTCAGACTAATGAGGAGATAAATCACAGAGTTACTGTAGTCAGACTGATGAGGAGAGAGAAATCACAGAGTTACTGTAGTCTGACTGATGAGGAGAGAGAAATCACAGAGTTACTGTAGTCAGACTGATGAGGAGATAAATCACAGAGTTACTGTAGTCAGACTGATGAGGAGAGAGAAATCACAGAGTTACTGTAGTCAAACTGATGAGGAGAGAGAAATCACAGAGTTACTGTAGTCTGACTGATGAGGAGAGAGAAATCACAGAGTTACTGTAGTCTGACTGATGAGGAGAGAGAAATCACAGAGGTACTGTAGTCAGACTGATGAGGAGAGAGAAATCACAGAGTTACTGTAGTCTGACTGATGAGGAGAGAGAAATCACAGAGTTACTGTAGTCTGACTGATGAGGAGAGAGAAATCACAGAGTTACTGTAATCAGACTAATGAGGAGAGAGAAATCACAGAGTTACTGTAGTCTGACTGATGAGGAGAGAGAAATCACAGAGTTACTGTAGTCTGACTTATGAGGAGAGAGAAATCACAGAGTTACTGTAGTCAGACTAATGAGGAGAGAAATCCTAGAGTTATAGTAGTCAGACTAATGAGGAGAGAGAAATCACAGAGTTACTGTAGTCAGACTGATGAGGAGAGAAATCCTAGAGTTATAGTAGTCTGACTGATGAGGAGAGAGAAATCACAGAGTTACTGTAGTCAGACTAATGAGGAGAGAAATCACAGAGTTACTGTAGTCAAACTACAACAGAGATCATAGGAAAAGATAAGGTCAAACTGCAACAGAGAGCATAGGAAGAGAAGGTCAAACTGCAACAGAGATCATAGGAAGAGAAGGTCAAACTGCAACAGAGATCATAGGAAGAGAAGGTCAAACTGCAACAGAGATCACAGGAAGAGAAGGTCAAACTACAACAGAGATCACAGGAAGAGAAGGTCAAACTACAACAGAGATCATAGGAAGAGAAGGTCAAACTACAACAGAGATCACAGGAAGAGAAGGTCAAACTACAACAGAGATCATAGGAAGAGAAGGTCAAACTACAACAGAGAGCATAGGAAGAGAAGGTCAAACTACAACAGAGATCATAGGAAGAGAAGGTCAAACTACAACAGAGTGCACATCACAAAGGTAAATAACCGCTGTACATTTCAAACCTTGAATATTTTGTACAGCAGTAATGATCTTGTTTTGTGTTTAATATGTAGAATAATAAAGTTATATTTGTTGCGTTACTTTGCATTCGGAAAGTATTCAGAACCCTTTACTTTTTACGTTACAGCCTTATTCTAAAATGTTTTAAATAAAACAAATTCCTCATCAATCTACACACGATATCCCAAAATGACTGAGTGAAAACAGGTTAAGACATTTTTGCAAATGTATTAAATATTATAAACAAAAAGTATTCAGACCCTTTGCTATGAGCTCAGGTGCATCCTGTTTCCATTGATCATCCTTGAGATGTTTCTACAAGTTGATTGGACTCCAGCTGTGGCAAATTCAATTGATTGGACATGATTTGGAAAGGCACACACCTGTCTATATAAGGTCCCACAGTTGACAGTGCATGTCAGAGCAATAACCAAGCAATGAGTTTGAAGGAATTGTCTGTAGAGCTCCGAGACAGGATTGTGTCGAGGCACAGATCGGGGGAAGGGTACCAAAACATTTCTGCAGCATTGAAGATCCCCAAAAACACAGTGATCTCCATCATTGTTAAATGGAAGAAGTTTGGAACCCCCAAGACTCTTCCTAGAGCTGGCCGCCCGGCCAAACTGAGCAATCAGGGGAGAAGGATCTTGGTCAGGGAGGTGATCAAAAACCCGATGGTCACTGACAGAGCTCCAGAGTTCCTCTGTGGAGATGGGAGTACCTTCCAGAAGGACAACCATCTCTGCAGCACTCCAGCAATCAGGCCTTTATGGTAGTGGCCAGATGGAAGCCACTCCTCAGTAAAAGACACATGACAAAACGCTTGGAGTTTGACAAAAGGCACCTAAAGGACTCTTAGACCATGAGAAACAAGATTCTCTGGTCTGATGAAACCAAGATTAAACTCGTTAGCCTGAATGCCAAGCGTCACGTCTGGAGGAAACCTGGCACCATCCCTACGGTGAAGCTGTGGGGATGTTTTTCAGCGGCAGGGACTGGGAGACTAGTCAGGATCGAGGGAAAGATGGACGGAGAAGAGTAAAGAGAGATCCTTGATGAAAACCTGCTCCAGAGCACTCAGGACCTCAGACTGGGGCGAAGGTTGACCTTCCTACAGGACAATGACCCTAAGCACACAGCCAAGACAGCGCAGGAGTGGCTTCAGGACAAGTCTCTGAATGTCCTTGGGTGACCCAGCCAGAGCCCAGACTTGAATCCGATCTAATATCTCTGGAGAAACCTGAAAATATCTGTGCAGTGACGCTCCCCATCCAACCTGACAGAGCTTGAGAGGATCTGCAGAGAATAATGGGAGAAACTCCCCAAATACAGGTGTGCCAAGCTTGTAGTGACATACCCAAGAAGACCCAAGTGCTTCAACAAAATACTGAGTAAAAGGTCTGAATACTTATGTACATTTAATGAGTTTTTGAAATTTGTAATACAATTGTAAAAATGTCTAAAAACCTGTTTTTACCCTTGTCATTATGGGGTATTGTGATGTCATTACTGGGTATTGTGATGTCATTACGGTGTATTGTGATGTCATTACGGTGTATTGTGATGTCATTATGGGGTATTGTGATGTCATTATGGGATATTGTGATGTCATTATGGGGTATTGTGTGTAAATTGATGAGGGAGGGAAAAAAGGTAATCCATTTTATGATAACATTATGTGGAAAAAGTCAAGAGGTCTGAATACTCTCTGAATGCACCGTATACCAACTCAGTCTGTGACGATCGGTTACTTTTTAACAACAGCCCTTAAAAAGTGTATTCGTAAGGAGGAACTGTGACTGACCTCTAAAGTAGCGTTGAATTCATGGTATAGATCAGCGTCCTCCGCTGCCTCCGCCAGTCTCTTGACAGACTTCATCTTCCTACCCAGCATTCTCTCCATCTCCTCAGCAAACTTCTTCACCAGTTCCTCTCCGTCCACCTCCTCCATCTTCACCGTGGGCTCAATGTCTTTGTATTTCTGGAGAGGAAAGGGTTAAATACCCTTAATAAACATGTTTAGGTAACCAACGGTCCCTGATATCAGGGTCCTGTTAACTGCACATGTGAACTGTCAGATTTGATTGTCTTTCAGGAATCAGGTGTTTTCAAGTCTGTAATTGAATCCACTTCCACAAGGGAGCTGTCATAAGAGACACATGTAACATATTGTATGACAACAATCAGAGAAGAGTTGGATCTATTGGATTGGCTAGAGAACATAGAGCTTATCTCTAAATAGAACCTTGACAAACCGCTATCTGACTCTGTTGTCTCAGCTGGTGACTATTCAACAGCTGTTGGTGGATTACACTAGTCTGTTAATCATCTCCTGTTGTTTTTACCACAGTCAGTCTTTGACAATGGTGTTAAAACCTTTTTGGGATAGGGGGCAGCATTTTCACTTTTGGATGAATAGTGTGCCCAGAGTGAACTGCCTCCTACAATGTCCCAGATGCTAATATATGCATATTATTATTAGTATTGGATGGAAAACACCCTGAAGTTTCTAAAACTGTTTGAATGATGTCTGTGAGTATAACATAACTCATATGGCAGGTGATACCTGAGAAAAATCCAACCAGGAAGTGGGACATCTGAGGTTTGTAGTTTTTCAAAGCTTGGCCTACCGAATACACATTGAGATATGGATGAGGTTGCACTTCCTAGGGCTTCCACTAGATGTCAACCGTCTTTAGAAACTGGTTTGAGGATTCTACTATAAAGGAGGGGCTCATGAGACCTCTTTGAGTCAGTGGTCTGGCAGAGAGCCTCGGTCTCATGACGCGCTCTCCCGACAGAGTTACCTCTCGTTCCAGTGCTTTTCTGAAGGCAAAGGAATTCTCCGGTTGGACCGTTATTGATGTTTTATGTTAAAAACATCCTAACGATTGATTCCATACATCGTTTGGCATGTTTCTAAAGGACTGTAAACAGAACTTTTCGAGTTTTTGTCTGTATGAAGTGCCTGCGCCTCATGAAGATGGATTACTGGGCTGAATACGCTAACAACAAGGGGCTATTTGGAAATAAATGGCGGACTTTATGGAACTTTATGGAACAAATCAGTCATTTATTGTCGACCTGGGATTCCTGGGAGTGCCTTCTGATGAAGATCAAAGGTAAGTTAATATTTATGGTGTTGTTTCTAACTTTGTTGATTCCAAAATGGTGGATATTCCTCTGGCTGTTTTGGGTTCTGAGCGCCGTTCTCAGATTTTACTTTTTCCTTTAAAAAAAATTGAAATCTGACACAGCGGTTGCATTAAGGAGAAGTCTATCTTTAATTCTGTGAATAACACTTGTATATTTTATCAATGTTTATTATGAGTATTTCTGCAAAATAACTGGATGTTTTGGAATCAAAACATTACTGCAGGTAAGGCGCCAATGTAAACTGAGATTTTTGGATATAAATATGCACATTATCGAACAAAACATACATGTATTGTGTAACATGATGTCCTTTGAGTGTCATCTGATGAAGATCATCAAAGGCATCAAGTCATTCAGTTACTTTTCAATTAAAAGTTAGAATGGGCAAAACGAGTGACCTAAGGGACTTTGAGCGTGGTATGATTGTCAGTGCCAGGCGTGCCGGTTCCAGTATCTCAGAAATGGCCAGCCTGATCCAGGAGTGAATAGCATCCCAGGCTGGATCACTGGATCAGAGGGAATAGAACCCCAGGCTGGATCACTGGATCAGAGGGAATAGAACCCCAGGCTGGATCACTGGATCAGAGGGAATAGAACCCCAGTCTGGATCACTGGATCAGAGGGAATAGAACCCCAGGCTGGATCACTGGATCAGAGGGAATAGAACCCCAGGCTGGATCATTGGATCAGAGGACAGGAGGGAATAGAACCCCAGGCTGGATCATTGGATCAGAGGACAGGAGGGAATAGAACCCCAGGCTGGATCACTGGATCAGAGGGAATAGAACCCCAGGCTGGATCACTGGATCAGAGGGAATAGAATCCCAGGCTGGATCACTGGCTACCGACATTAAGGCTAATCTGAAGATGGTGCTGGCTAAAGCTAAAACTGGCGAGTGTAGAGAGTATAGAGATATTGTTATCCACGTCGGCACCAACGATGTTAGGATAAAACAGGCAGAGGTCACGAAGCGCAACATAGCTTCAGCGTGTAAATCAGCTAGAAAGATGTGTCGGCATCGAGTAATTGTCTCTGGCACCCTCCCAGTTAGGGGGAGTGATGAGCTCTACAGCAGAGTCTCACAACTCAATCGCTGCTTGAAAACTGTTTTCTGCCCCTCCCAAAATATATAATTTGTAGAAATTTGTCCCTCTTTCTGGGACTCACCCACAAACAGGACCAAGCCTGGCCTGCTGAGGAGTGACGGACTCCATCCTAGTTGGAGGGGTGCTCTCATCTTATCTACCAACATAGACAGGGCTCTAACTCCTCTAGCTCCACAATTAAATAGGGTGCAAGCCAGGCAGCAGGCTGTTAGCCAGCCTGCCAGCTTAGTGGAGTCTGCCACTAGCACAGTCCGTGTAGTCAGCTCAGCTATCCCCATTGAGACCGTGTCTGTGCCTCGACCTAGGTTGGGCAAAAATAAACATGGCGGTCTCTGTTGATGCTTGTTCTAGGTCCCAAGATGCTTGTTCTAGGTCCCAAGAAACAAAGAGATCTTCTGTTGAATCTGACAATTAATCTTGATGGTTGTACAGTCGTCTCAAATAAGAATGTGAAGGACCTCGGCGTTACTCTGGACCCTGATCTCTCTTTGACAAATATATCAAGACTGTTTCAAGGACAGCTTTTTCCCATCTACGTAACGCAAAAATCAGAAACTTTCTGTCCAAAAATGATGCAGAAAAATTAATCCATGCTTTTGTTACTTCTAGGTTAGACTACTACAATGCTCTACTTTCCGGCTACCCGGATAAAGCACTAAATAAACTTCAGTTAGTGCTAAATACTGCTGCTAGAATCCTGACTAGAACCAACAAATTTGATCATATTACTCCAGTGCTAGCCACCCTACACTGGCTTCCTGTTAAGGCAAGGGCTGATTTCAAGATTTTACTGCTAACCTACAAAGCATTACTCGGGCTTGCTCCTACCTATCTTTCCGATTTGGTCCTGCCGTACATACCTACACGTACGCTACGGTCACAAGACGCAGGCCTCCTAATTGTCCCTAGAATTTCTAAGCAAACAGCTGGAGGCAGGGCTTTCTCCTATAGAGCTCAATTTTTATGGAATGGTCTGCCTACCCATATGAGAGACCCAGACGACTCAGTCTCAACCTTTAAGTCTTTACTGAAGACTCATCTCTTCAGTGGGTCATATGATTGAGTGTAGTCTGGCCCAGGAGTGTGGAGGTGAACGGAAAGGCTCTGGAGCAACGAACCGCCCTTGCTGTCTCTGCCTGGCCAGTTCCCCTCTCTCCACTGGGATTCTCTGCCTCTAACCCTGTTACAGGGGCTCAGTCACTGGCTTACTGGTGCTCTTTCATGCCGTCCCTAGGAGGGGTGCGTCACTTGAGTGGGTTGAGTCACTGACGTGATCTTCCTGTCTGGGTTGGTGCTCCCCCTTGGGTTGTGCCGTGGTGGAGATCTTTGTGGGCTATACTTGGCCATGTCTCAGGATGGTAAGTTGGTGGTTGAAGATATCCCTCTAGTGGTGTGGGGGATGTGCTTTGGCAAAGTGGGTGGGGGTTATATCCTTCCTGTTTGGCCCTGTCTGGGGGTATCATCGGATGGGGCCGCAGCGTCTCCTGACCCCTCCTGTCTCAGCCTCCAGTATTTATGCTGGAGTAGTTTGTGTCGGGGGGCTAGGGTCAGTCTGTTATATCTGGAGTATTTCTCCTGTCTTATCCGGTGTCCTGTGTGAATTTAAGTATGCTCTCTCTTATTCTTTCTTTTTTTCTGTCACTAGGACCTTGCCTCAGGACTACCTGGCATGATGACTCCTTGCTGTCCCCAGTCCACCTGGCCGTGCTGCTGATCCAGTTTCAACTGTTCAGTCCTGCGGCTATGGAACCCTGACCTGTTCACCGGACGTGCTACCTGTCCCAGACCTGCTGTTTTCAACTCTCTAGAGACAGCAGGAGCGGTAGAGATACTCTTCATGATCGGCTATGAAAAGCCAACTGACATTTACTCCTGAGGTGCTGACTTGCTGCACCCTCGACAACTACTGTGACTATTATTATTTGACCATGCTGGTCATTTATGAACATTTGAACATCTTGGCCATGTTCTGCTATAATCTCCACCCGGCACAGCCAGAAGAGGACTGGCCACCGCTCATAGCCTGGTTCCTCTCTAGGTTTCTTCCTAGGTTTTGGCCTTTATAGGGAGTTTTTCCTAGCCACTGTGCTTTTACACCTGCATTGCTTGCGGTTTGGGGTTTTAGGCTGGGTTTCTGTACAGCACTTTGAGATATCAGCTGATGTAAGAAGGGCTTTATAAATACATTTGATTTCGATTTGATTTAGTCCCAGGGTCCTTAGATTAGTGATGAGCTGTGAGGGCACTATGGTGTTGAATGCTGAGCTATAGCCAATGAATAGCATTCTCACATAGGTGTTCCTTTTGTCCAGGTGGGAAAGGTCAGTGTGGAGTGCAATATAGATTGCATCATCTGTCGATCTGTTGGTGTGTTATGCAAATTGGAGTGGGTCTAGGGTTTCTGGGATAATGGTGTTGATGTGAGCCATGACCAGCCTTTCAAAGCATTTTATGGCTACAGACGTGAGAGTTACGTGTCAGTAGTCATTTAGGCAGGTTACCTTAGTGTTCTTGGGCACAGGGACTACGGTGGTCTGCTTGAAACATGTTGGTATTACAGTCAGGGAGAGGTAGAAAATGTCAGTGAAGATACCAGCCAGTTGGTCAGTGCATGCTCGGAGTACACGTCCTGGTAATCCGTCTGGCCCAGGGGCCTTGTGAATGTGGCCCTGTTTACGGAGATCGTGATCATACAGTCGTCCGGAACAGCTGATGCTCTCATGCTAACGTTTCAGTGTTAGTTGCCTCAAAGCGAGCATAGAAGTTATTTTGCTTGTCTGGTGGCTCATGTCACTGGGCAGCTCTCGGCTCAGCTTCCCTTTGTAGTCTGTAATAGTTTGCAAGCCCTGGACGAGCGTCGGAGCCGGTGTAGTACGATTCAATCTTAGTCCTGTATTGACGTTTTGCCTGTTTGATGGTTCGTCGGAAGGCATCGTGGGATTTCTTAGAAGCTTCCGGGTTAGAGTCCCGCTCCTTGAAAGCGGCAGCTCTACCCTTTAGCTCAGTGCGGATGTTGCCTGTAATCCATGGCTTCTGGTTGGGGTATGTACATACAGTCACTGTGGGAATGACGACCTCGATGCACTTATTGATAAAGCCAGTGACTAATGTGGTGTACTCCTTAGTGCCATGGGAAGAATAGTATAAAGCGCAGGCAGGCCTTAAGGCTTGAACAGGTGCGTGTGGAGGAAGTAGCGGAAATTGTACCGTATATTGATTGTAGGAGAGTTCCATTCCAAAGTAACCAGGAAGGAAAAGCACAGAAACCTACCAGACAATGATAAAAGGTCCCAGGGCGTCCCATGTTATCTTAACCTGTCTTGTACAAACACCATAAACATAAATGCAGCCTCTTTATGGTGAAAAGAGGGCATCATAGAAGCAGGGGCTGAGAGAGCAGCAGCAGCACCCCCCCCCCCCTCACCCCCCCGAAACGGAAATGAAAAGCAAATGTTGCTTCCCAAGCAACCAACCACCCAACCAATCAATAAACACAACCCCAATCAGTAATCAATCAGCTAACTATCAGGTGAAGTCATGTGTGAAGATGTAGCCGTCTTTACCATGAATAATGAGTTTAGCATTGATCTGTTTATGATGAAGATGATGATGTTTATGATGAAGATGAAGATGATGATGTTTATGATGAAGATGAGGATGTTCATGATGAAGATGATGATGTTTATGATGAAGTTTATGATGTTTATGATGAAGATGATGATGTTTATGATGAAGCTGATGATGTTTATGATGAAGATTATAATGTTTATGTTGAAGATGATGATGAAGATGATGTTTATGATGAAGATGTAGCAACAACAAAAAGAAAATTAAGTGAATGTTTTAACTTGTAATATTCACAGTGATCTTTTCCAAAGCTAACGAGAATAACATGTACTGTATGAACGATGTGGTGTATGAGAAATCTACTCATTATCAAGCTCTAACAAGCTGCATCGTATGGTGTATTATAAGGTTGCGCTCTAAAAAATGTGCTATGCAGCTAAAAATCTGGTACAATGTGTTTTGTACATGAACCCTGTCAAATAAACAAATAACAACACACAGACTGAGGCAGGAAAGGTAGAGCGGGGGGGAGGGGCCAGGAAAGGTAGAGCAGGGGGGGGGGGCAGGAAAGGTAGAGCAGGGGGGGGGGGGGGGGGGGCAGGAAAGGTAGAGCAGGGGGGGGGGGGGGCAGGAAAGAGGAAGCCTAAAGTCTATTCAAGCACTAGAGCCTTTCCCGTCTGTCACTAAAATACTGTTATGATTGTCTGTGCTGTTCTCTGACTCTATGGATGAGGATTTGTGTTCCCCTATCAAACTAAGCTGTCAGCCAGGTCGTCCAGGGTTAATCCAGGAGGTTGGTCCCACACGGCACCCTATTCAGTGCACTACTTTTGACCAGAACTCTATGGGCCCCGGTCAAAAGTAGTGCACTTCATAGGGAATAGGGTGCCCCAAATAGCCATTTGGGACACAGTCCGGACTTTATTCTGTCCCCAAATGACAGATATAGACATAAAAACTGCAGATAGGCAGGCAGGCACACACACATGCACACATGCACACACACACACACACACACACACACACACACACACACACACACACACACACACACACAGACCTGGGGAGAAAGAAAAGGCAATAAACAAACATCTAATATTTTATGAGTTCTGACAGAGCAGCCTACTGTCAACACAACCACAGTGACTTCATAAACGCTGACAGAGCAGCCTACTGTCAACACAACCACAGTGACTTTATAAACACTGACAGAGCAGCCTACTGTCAACACAACCACAGTGACTTCATAAACGCTGACAGAGCAGCCTACTGTCAACACAACCACAGTGACTTCATAAACGCTGACAGAGCAGCCTACTGTCAACACAACCACAGTGACTTCATAAACGCTGACAGAGCAGCCTACTGTCAACACAACCACAGTGACTTTATAAACGCTGACAGAGCAGCCTACTGTCAACACAACCACAGTGACTTTATAAACGCTGACAGAGCAGCCTACTGTCAACACAACCACAGTGACTTCATAAACGCTGACAGAGCAGCCTACTGTCAACACAACCACAGTGACTTCATAAACGCTGACAGAGCAGCCTACTGTCAACACAACCACAGTGACTTCATAAACGCTGACAGAGCAGCCTACTGTCAACACAACCACAGTGACTTCATAAACGCTGACAGAGCAGCCTACTGTCAACACAACCACAGTGACTTTATAAACACTGACAGAGCAGCCTACTGTCAACACAACCACAGTGACTTTATAAGATGCTGACGGAGAAGCCTACTGTCAACACAACCACAGTGACTTCATAAACGCTGACAGAGCAGCCTACTGTCAACACAACCAGTGACTTCATAAACGCTGACAGAGCAGCCTACTGTCAACACAACCACAGTGACTTCATAAACGCTGACAGAGCAGCCTACTGTCAACACAACCACAGTGACTTTATAAACACTGACAGAGCAGCCTACTGTCAACACAACCACAGTGACTTTATAAGATGCTGACGGAGAAGCCTACTGTCAACACAACCACAGTGACTTTATAAACGCTGACAGAGCAGCCTACTGTCAACACAACCACAGTGACTTTATAAGATGCTGACGGAGAAGCCTACTGTCAACACAACCACAGTGACTTTATAAGATGCTGACGGAGCAGCCTACTGTCAACACAACCACAGCGGCTTTATAAACGCTGACAGAGCAGCCTACTGTCAACACAACCACAGCGACTTTATAAACGCTGACAGAGCAGCCTACTGTCAACACAACCACAGTGACTTTATAAACGCTGACAGAGCAGCCTACTGTCAACACAACCACAGTGACTTTATAAGATGCAGACGGAGCAGCCTACTGTCAACATTATATTCCCCAGTATAATGCTAATAAGACACATTATATTCCCCAGTATAATGCTAATAAGACACATTCTATTCCCCAGTATAATGCTAATAAGATACATTATATTCCCCAGTATAATGCTAATAAGACACATTATATTCCCCAGTATAATGCTAATAAGATACATTATATTCCCCAGTATAATGCTAATAAGATCCATTATATTCCCCAGTATAATGCTAATAAGACACATTATATTCCCCAGTATAATGCTAATAAGACACATTATATTCCCCAGTATAATGTAACATCTGAAAAGCTTAAGCACGTGTTATTTTATTCCATCCAGTCAGATCATTGTCTTGAACATGAGCTCAGAGACTAGGGAGGGGGACTGCACGTGTGTATGTCTGCATGTATTAGACCAGACAGATGTTGCAGGTCCTGCTGGGTAGTCTTCAGGGTCGCTAGGGAACAGAGACCATGTGCTTATTACTGAGAAGTGCTGGGACTCACACCTAGGATGGTAATTACTCACACACACACACACACCACACACACACACACACACACACACACACACACACACACACACACACACACACACACACACACACACACACACACACACACACCATCAGCACCTACAAGGGCTGTCCTCTCCTCACGACTCACACCGTGAACAGGAAACAGAGTAGAACTTATGTAAAGGATATCTGACATAGGAAAGACGAGCACCAACTCTAAACCCATATATCACAGCACTAATGGGCAACATCGCCTGAATAAGAGATATAAACAGGCCGCCATTTCAGTTATGTAGTCTGCACTGTACAGTAAGGCTGCTTCCGATTGGTAGACGGAGGAAGGGTTCCCTAACCCCTCCCCTCACATCCTAAAACCATTGTGATGTCATCCAGATTAACACTGCAAATCCACACTATGGAATCATCTCTCCATCGATCTTTATCCTCTATCCTTCTTCACTCCTTCCTCCACTCTTCCTCCTTCCTCTCTTCCTCCTCCCTCTTCCTCTCTTTCCTCCTCTCCCTCTTTCTTCTTATCCAACAGCATGAAAGTACAGTAGTCTATTCTGTCTATTTCACACAAATGAATATCTTCTGAGTTGATAATCTCATCAACGTGACCTCCCAAACCCCCTACAGTATTTCCTCCACAGGCAAACACAGTCTCCATTCAACACCCACAAACACAGTCTCCATTCAACAAACACAGTCTCCATTCAACAAACACAGTCTCCATTCAACAAACACAAACACAGTCTCAATTCAACATCAACAAACACAGTCTCCATTCAACATCCACAAACACAGTCTCAATTCAACATCTACAAACACAGTCTCCATTCAACAAACACAAACACAGTCTCAATTCAACAAACACAGTCTCCATTCAACAAACACAAACACAGTCTCAATTCAACATCTACAAACACAGTCTCAATTCAACAAACACAGTCTCCATGCAACATCCACAAACACAGTCTCCATTCAACATCCACAGTCTCCATTCAACACCCACAAACACAGTCTCAATTCAACATCTACAAACACAGTCTCAATTCAACAAACACAGTCTCAATTCAACATCCACAAGCACAGTCTCCATTCAACACCCACAAACACAGTCTCCATTCAACAAACACAGTCTCAATTCAACATCCACAAGCACAGTCTCCATTCAACACCCACAGACACAGTCTCAATTCAACACCCACAAACACAGTCTCCATTCAACAAACACAAACACAGTCTCCATTCAACAAACACAAACACAGTCTCAATTCAACATCAACAAACACAGTCTCCATTCAACAAACACAAACACAGTCTCAATTCAACATCTACAAACAGTCTCAATTCAACATCCACAAACACAGTCTCCATTCAACAAACACAAACACAGTCTCAATTCAACATCTACAAACACAGTCTCAATTCAACATCCAAACACAGTCTCCATTCAACACCCACAAACACAGTCTCCATTCAACATCCACAGTCTCCATTCAACATCCACAAACACAGTCTCCATTCAACACCTACAAACACAGTCTCAATTCAACATCTACAAACACAGTCTCCATTCAACACCCACAAACACAGTCTCCATTCAACACCCACAAACACAGTCTCAATTCAACAAACACAGTCTCAATTCAACATCTACAAACACAGTCTCCATTCAACACCCACAAACACAGTCTCCATTCAACATCTACAAACACAGTCTCAATTCAACATCTACAAACACAGGCTCCATTCAACATCAACAAAACACAGTCTCCATTCAACAAACACAGTCTCCATTCAACAAACACAGTCTCCATTTAACAAACACAGTCTCCATTCAACACCCACAAACATAGTCTCAATTCAACATCCACAAACACAGTCTCAATTCAACAAACACAAACACAGTCTCAATTCAACACCCACAAACACAGTCTCAATTCAACAAACACAAACACAGTCTCAATTCAACAAACACAGTCTCAATTCAACACCCACAAACACAGTCTCAATTCAACATCAACAAACACAGTCTCAATTCAACACCCACAAACACAGTCTTAATTCAACACCCACAAATACAGTCTCCATTCAACAAACACAGTCTCAAATCTCTCTAAATCAGAGGAGGTTTCTGTGGGTCACCTTTGGAGCAGCAGAGCACCAGAGTATTTTGTTGAAAGAGCAATGATTTGTTTTCCATAAGAGACGGCCCATTGCTGAACCCTGAAAAACAGAAAGAAAATACAGGAAATTAGTGTCAGCTTTGTAAAACCCCAAATACAATTCAAATACAATTGGCCCAATAGAAGAGCTCAGTTTAATTTATTCTAGTAGTCCATGGCAACAGCACCTGCCTGGTTCTTCAGAATTCATTTATTCAAAACACAACTAGTTTCCTCTCTAGGTTCCTTTCTAGGTTCCTGCATTTTAGGGACTGTTTCCTAGCCTCTGCTTGGCTTGCTCTTTGGGGTTTTCGGCTGGGGATCTGTAAAGAAACTGCTGATGAAACAAAAGAGCTTAACAGAAGACATTTGATTGATGAATTGAGCTTCTCTCTGATTCATGGCATTGGGTCATAGACATTTCCTAATGAGCTCACAATACTGCATGTGTTATATTAGCTACTTAACTGTACTGGAGCAACAATTGTTTTGTTCTGGTATACTTACAACAGATGGTTTCTTGGAAATTAATTTATTTTCATTAGAGTTGTGGGGCCACAAGGTACTTTATGTATGTATGTATGGTGTGTGTGTGTGGTGTGTGTGTGTGTGTGTGTGTGTGGTTGTGTGTGGTGTGTGTGTGTGTGTGTGTGTGGTGTGTGGTGTGTGTGTGTGTGTGTGTGTGTGTGTGTGTGTGTGTGTGTGTGTGTGTGTGTGTGTGTGTGTGTGGTGTGGGTGTGTGTGGTGTGTGTGTGTGTGTATGTGTGTGTGTGTTGTGTGTGTATGTGTGGTGTGTGTGTGTGTGTGTATATGGTGTGTGTGTGTATGTGTGTGTGTATGTGTGTGTATTGTGTGTGTGTGTAATGTGTGTGTGTATGTGTGTGGGTGGTATGTGTGTGTGTGTGTGTGTGTATGTGTGTGTGTGTGTGTGTGTGTGTGTGTGTGTGTGTGTGTGTGTGTGTGTGTGTGTGTGTGTGTGTGTGTGTGTGTGTGTGTGGTGTGTGTGATGTGTGTGTGTGTGTGTGTGGTGTGTGTATGTGTGTGTGTATGTGTGTGTGTGTGTGTGTGTGTATGTGTGTGTGTGTGTGTGTGTATGTGTGTGTGTGTGTGTGTGTATATGTGTGTGTGTGTATGTGTGTGTGTATGTGTGTGTATATGTGTGTGTGTGTATGTGTGTGTGTATGTGTGTGTGTATGTGTGTGTGTGTGTGTGTGTATGTGTGTGTGTGTGTGTGTGGTATGTGTGTGTGTAGTATGTGTGTGTGTGTGTAATGTGTGTGTGTATGTGTGTATGTTGTGTGTGTGTGTGTGTATGTGTGTAGTGTGTGTGTGTGTGTGTAGTGTGTGTGTATGTGTGTGTGTGTGTGTGTATGTGTGTGTGTATGTGTGTGTGTGTGTGTGTGGTGTGTGTGTGTATGTGTGTGTGGTGTGTGTGTGTGATGTGTGTGTGTGTGTATTGTGTGTGTGTGTATGTGTGTGTGTATGTGTGTGTGTATGTGTGTGTGTGTTGTGTGTGTGTGGTGTGTGTGTGTGTGTGTGTGTGTGTGTGTATGTGTGTGTGTATGTGTGTGTGTGGTGTGTAGTGTGTGTGTATGTGTGTGTGTGTGTGTGTGTGTGTGTGTGTGTGTGTGTGTGTGTGTGTGTTGTGTGTGTGTGATGTGTGTGTTGGTGTGTGTGTGTGTATGTATTGTATGTATGTATGTATGTTGCTGGGGGTTCGAGAGGTGAGCTGGGATGGGGGTTAGAGAGGTGAGCTGGGGGACAGATGGGGGTTAGAGAGGTGAGCTGGGGAACAGATGGGGGTTAGAGAGGTGAGCTGGGGAACAGATGGGGATTAGAGAGGTGAGCTGGGATGGGAGTTAGAGAGGTGAGCTGGGGACAGATGGGAGTTAGAGAGGTGAGCTGGGGAACAGATGGGGGTTAGAGAGGTGAGCTGGGGAACAGATGGGGGTTAGAGAGGTGAGCTGGGGAACAGATGGGGGTTAGAGAGGTGAGCTGGGATGGGGGTTAGAGAGGTGAGCTGGGGAACAGATGGGGGTTAGAGAGGTGAGCTGGGGAACAGATGGGGGTTAGAGAGGTGAGCTGGGGAACAGATGGGGGTTAGAGAGGTGAGCTGGGGAACAGATGGGGGTTAGAGAGGTGAGCTGGGGACAGATGGGGGTTAGAGAGGTGAGCTGGGACAGAGATGGGGGGTTAGAGAGGTGCAGCTGGGGAACAGATGGGGGTTAGAGAGGTGAGCTGGGGGAACAGATGGGGGTTAGAGAGGTGAGCTGGGGAACAGATGGGGGTTAGAGAGGTGGAGCTGGGGAACAGATGGGGGTTAGAGAGGTGAGCTGGGGAACAGATGGGGGTTAAGAGGTGAGCTGGTGAACAGATGGGGGTTAGGAGAGGTGAGCTGGGAACAGATGGAGTTAGAGAGGTGAGCTGGGGGAACAGTGGGGGTTAGAGAGGTGAGCTGGGGAACAGATGGGGGTTAGAGAGGTGAGCTGGGGAACAGATGCGAGTTAGAGAGGTGAGCTGGGGGAACAGATGGGGGTTAGAGAGTTGAGCTGGGGAACAGATGGCTCAACACAGCCAGAGGAGCAGAGGAAGCAGCTAGCATACAATAAGTTATTATAATAACCTACAATATAGTGGGCTACAGTGTCACTATCTATATCTTTGGTAAGAGCATCCAGGATGCCCCACCGGAGGGCAATTATGCTACATGCTAACACCGGAGCGCTACTATGCTGCATGCTACAGAGCTAATGTGCTATCTAATGCTGGAGAGTTAATATGGTACATACGAACAATGAAAAGCTACTATGCTAAAGTCTATGATGCTAACGCTAACGCTATAGAGCTAATATGCGAAATGCTTACACTGGGAAGCTAAGCGTATATGCACTGTCATTCAGCCTTTTGCTTTAAATCCATACAGGCCAGGCCTCCGAGAACCCAATCCTTCCTGACCGCCTGTACAGTGGAGGACAGATAAATGGACATTCACAGCTGATCCTCAGGCACTTAGCGCAGACACTGAGCCCTGTTTCAAGTCCTGGACAAACGGTTAGCTTAGCTAGTAGCTACACATTGTAAATTAAATGAGTGAAGGGTGAGTGAAATGAGTCAGTATGTAAACCTACAACCGTGTATTTTTAGCGATGATGATATTGATGACAGGTTGAAGAGACCATAATATGGTGCCAAAGCGAGTCTTTTATAAAATGTTGATGACAGGGTTGGATGTTGTTTGTTGTATTGTTGTTATGGAGACTCAGGGTGTCACAAACACCCCCTCATTCTCTGGGCGACATCATTTTAAATGGTATTTAGGAGAGGAGAGTAGTGACTAGGGAGGGGAGGGAGAGTAGTGACTAGGGGAGGGGAGAGTAGTGACTAGGGGAGGTGATGGGAGAGTAAGTTGACTAGGGAGGGGGGAGGGGGAGTAGTGACTCAGGGAGGTGAGGGGAGAGTATGACTAGGGGGGGGGAGAGTAGGGACATAGGGGAGGGATGGGAGAGTAGTGAACAGGGGAGGGGAGGGGAGAGTAGTGACTAGGGGAGGGGAGGGGAGAGTAGTGACTAGGGGAGGGGAGGGGAGAGTAGTGACTAGGGGAGGGGAGAGTAGTGACTAGGGGAGGGGAGAGTAGTGACTAGGGGAGGGGAGAGTAGTGACTAGGGGAGGGGAGGGGAGAGTAGTGACTAGGGGAGGGGAGAGTAGTGACTAGGGGAGGGGTGAGTAGTGACTAGGGGAGGGGAGGAGAGAGTAGTGACTAGGGGAGGGGAGGGGAGAGTAGTGACTAGGGGAGGGGAGAGTAGTGACTAGGAGAGGAGAGAGTAGTGACTAGGAGAGGAGAGAGTAGTGACTAGGGGAGGGGAGAGTAGTGACTAGGGGAGGGGAGAGTAGTGACTAGGGGAGGGGGAGAGTAGTGACTAGGGGAGGGGAGGGGAGAGTAGTGACTAGGGGAGGGGGGAGTAGTGACTAGGGGAGGAGGGGAGAGTAGTGACTAGGGGAGGGGAGGGAGAGTAGTGACTAGGGGAGGGGAGAGTAGTGACTAGGGAGGGGAGAGTAGTGACTAGGGAGGGAGGGGAGAGTAGTGACTAGGGAGGGGAGAGTAGTGACTAGGGGAGGGAGAGTAGTGACTAGGGGAGGGGAGAGTATGACGAGGGAGGGAGAGTAGTGACTAGGGGAGGGGGAGTAGTGACTAGGGGAGGGGAGGGG
>NW_022261985.1:7426033-7471119 GCF_002021735.2 Oncorhynchus kisutch
GAGAGAGAGAGAGAGAGTAGAGAGAGAGAGGAGAGAGGATGAGGAGAGAGAGAGAGAGAGGATTTTTATTGTTTATTTCACTCTTTGTATATTATCTACTTCACTTGCTTTGGTAATGTTAACATATGTTTTCCATGCAATAAAGCCCCTTGAATTGATTTTAAATTGAATTGATAGAGAGAGGGATAGTGGGTAGGCGTGGGGCAGGGGTGCTGAGGGTGGGGGCGGAGAGAGGACCGTGGGTGGGGGACGGAGAGGACCGTGGGTGGGGGGCGGAGAGGACCGTGGGTGGGGGGGCGGAGAGAGGGCTGGGGGTGAGGGGCCGGGGCGGCGGAGATGACCGTGGGTGGGGGCGGAGAGGGCTGGGGGAGAGGGGCCCGGGGGCGGAGAGGACCGTGGGTGGGGGCGGAGAGGGCTGTGGCGAGGGGCGGGTGGGGGGCTTAGAGGACCATGGGTGGAGGGCGGAGAGGGCTGGGGAAGAGGGGCGGGAGCGGAGAGGACCGTGGGTGGGTCAGAGAGGGCTGGTGGCGAGGAGCCGGGGGGGGTTGTTGTATCAACGAGGATTATGTTGATTTCTGGAGACAGGCTTGTGTTGGACCAATCAGAGAAAGGGAAACGTAAAGCTCCAGAAGCTTAGTTTTTAAACAGTGTGGAGAGACACCTAGTGGGGCCGTGACGACTCTGACTGACTCTGACAACAGCAGGCTGCACCAGAGACTGTGCAACTGGACATATGAGAAAGCATAAATAAATCACATTGCATAGCGATATATGCTCCCAAATGTGCTGATTCCAAGGCTTAGTATAGTTGGGATGTTAGGAACTAGGATTAGGAACAAGTAGTAATTTATGAGGATCTATATGGTTCTGTTCTTCTTTCCAGAACCTGGGACTTTCTGTCCAGTAAACTACTGGCAATTGATGTCGTACCATAGCTGTGAGGCTAGGTTACACAGTATAGATGTCGTACCATAGCTGAGAGGTTACACAGTATAGATGTCGTACCATAGCTGAGAGGTTACACAGTATAGATGTCGTACCATAGCTGTGAGGCTAGGTTACACAGTATAGATGTCGTACCATAGCTGTGAGGTTACACAGTATAGATGTCGTACCATAGCTGTGAGGTTACACCGTATAGATGTCGTACCATAGCTGAGAGGTTACACAGTATAGATGTCGTTCCATAGCTGTGAGGTTACACAGTATAGATGTCGTACAATAGCTGTGAGGTTACACAGTATAGATGTCGTTCCATAGCTGTGAGGTTACACAGTATAGATGTCGTTCCATAGCTGTGAGGTTACACAGTATAGATGTCGTACCATAGCTGAGAGGTTACACAGTATAGATGTCGTACCATAGCTGTGAGGCTAGGTTACACAGTATAGATGTCGTACCATAGCTGAGAGGTTACACAGTATAGATGTCGTTCCATAGCTGAGAGGTTACACAGTATAGATGTCGTACCATAGCTGTGAGGTTACACAGTATAGATGTCGTACTATAGCTGAGAGGTTACACAGTATAGATGTCGTACCATAGCTGAGAGGTTACACCGTATAGATGTCGTACCATAGCTGAGAGGTTACACAGTATAGATGTCGTACCATAGCTGAGAGGTTACACAGTATAGATGTCGTTCCATAGCTGTGAGGTTACACAGTATAGATGTCGTTCCATAGCTGAGAGGTTACACAGTATAGATGTCGTACCATAGCTGTGAGGTTACACAGTATAGATGTCGTACCATAGCTGTGAGGTTACACAGTATAGATGTCGTACCATAGCTGTGAGGTTACACAGTATAGATGTCGTTCCATAGCTGAGAGGTTACACAGTATAGATGTCGTTCCATAGCTGTGAGGTTACACAGTATAGATGTCGTACCATAGGTGAGAGGTTACACAGTATAGATGTCGTTCCATAGCTGTGAGGTTACACAGTATAGATGTCGTACCATAGCTGAGAGGTTACACAGTATAGATGTCGTTCCATAGCTGTGAGGTTACACCGTATAGATGTCGTACCATAGCTGAGAGGTTACACAGTATAGATGTCGTTCCATAGCTGTGAGGTTACACAGTATAGATGTCGTACCATAGCTGTGAGGTTACACAGTATAGATGTCGTTCCATAGCTGTGAGGTTACACAGTATAGATGTCGTTCCATAGCTGTGAGGTTACACAGTATAGATGTCGTACCATAGCTGTGAGGCTAGGTTACACAGTATAGATGTCGTTCCATAGCTGAGAGGTTACACAGTATAGATGTCGTACCATAGCTGAGAGGTTACACAGTATAGATGTCGTACCATAGCTGAGAGGTTATACAGTATAGATGTCGTACCATAGCTGAGAGGTTACACAGTATAGATGTCGTTCCATAGCTGTGAGGTTACACAGTATAGATGTCGTTCCATAGCTGAGAGGTTACACAGTATAGATGTCGTACCATAGCTGAGAGGTTACACAGTATAGATGTCGTACCATAGCTGAGAGGTTACACAGTATAGATGTCGTACCATAGCTGAGAGGTTACACAGTATAGATGTCGTTCCATAGCTGTGAGGTTACACAGTATAGATGTCGTTCCATAGCTGTGAGGTTACACAGTATAGATGTCGTTACACGGTATATACAATCAAAACAATGTATTACACTACTACACACCACAATGTATTACACTACTACACACCACAATGTATTACACTACTACACACCACAATGTACTATACTACTACACACCACAATGTACTATACTACTACACACCACAATGTATTACACTACTACACACCACAATGTATTACACTACTACACACCACAATGTATTATAGTACTACACACCACAATGTATTACACACCACAATGTACTACACTACTACACACCACAATATATTACACTACTACACACCACAATGTATTATACTACTACACACCACAATGTATTATAGTACTACACACCACAATGTACTACACACCACAATGTATTACACTACTACACACCACAATGTATTATAGTACTACACACCACAATGTACTACACTACTACACACCACAATGTATTACACTACTACACACCACAATGTATTATATTACTACACACCACAATGTACTACACTACTACACACCACAATGCACTACACTACTACACACCACAATGTACTACACTACTACACACCACAATGTACTACACTACTACACACCACAATGTATTACACTACTACACACCACAATGTATTATAGTACTACACACCACAATGTATTATACTACTACACACCACAATATATTACACTACTACACACCACAATGTATTATACTACTACACACCACAATGTATTATAGTACTACACACCACAATGTACTACCACACCACAATGTATTACACTACTACACACCACAATGTATTATAGTACTACACACCACAATGTACTACACTACTACACACCACAATGTACTACACTACTACACACCACAATGTATTACACTACTACACACCACAATGTATTATATTACTACACACCACAATGTACTACACTACTACACACCACAATGCACTACACTACTACACACCACAATGTACTACACTACTACACACCACAATGTACTACACTACTACACACCACAATGTATTACACTACTACACACCACAATGTATTATAGTACTACACACCACAATGTATTATACTACTACACACCACAATGTAGTACACTACTACACACCACAATGTATTACACTACTACACACCACAATGTATTATACTACTACACACCACAATGTATTATACTACTACACACCACAATGTATTGTAGTACTACACACCACAATGTATTACACTACTACACACCACAATGTAGTACACTACTACACACCACAATGTATTACACTACTACACACCACAATGTATTATACTACTACACACCACAATGTAGTACACTACTACACACCACAATGTATTACACTACTACACACCACAAATTATTATAGTACTACACACCACAATGTACTATACTACTACACACCACAATGTAGTACACTGCTACACACCACAATGTATTACACTACTACACACCACAATGTATTATAGTACTACACACCACAATGTATTATACTACTACACACCACAATGTGTTATACTACTGCACACCACAATGTATTACACTACTACACACCACAATGTATTACACTACTACACACCACAATGTATTATACTACTACACACCACAATGTAGTACACTACTACACACCACAATTTATTACACTACTACACACCACAATGTATTACACTACTACACACCACAATGTACTATACTACTACACACCACAATGTAGTACACTACTACACACCACAATGTATTATAGTACTACACACCACAATGTATTATACTACTACACACCACAATGTAGTACACTACTACACACCACAATTTATTACACTACTACACACCACAATGTATTACACTACTACACACCACAATGTATTATAGTACTACACACCACAATGTACTATACTACTACACACCACAATGTATTACACTACTACACACCACAATGTATTATACTACTACACACCACAATGTATTACACTACTACACACCACAATGTATTACACTACTACACACCACAATGTATTATAGTACTACACACCACAATGTGTTATAGTACTACACACCACAATGTATTACACTACTACACACCACAATGTATTATAGTACTACACACCACAATGTACTACACACCACAATGTATTACACTACTACACACCACAATGTATTATAGTACTACACACCACAATGTATTACACTACTACACACCACAATGTATTATAGTACTACACACCACAATGTACTACACTACTACACACCACAATGTACTACACTACTACACACCACAATGTACTACACTACTACACACCACAATGTACTACACTACTACACACCACAATGTACTACACTACTACACACCACAATGTATTACACTACTACACACCACAATGTATTATAGTACTACACACCACAATGTATTATACTACTACACACCACAATGTAGTACACTACTACACACCACAATGTATTACACTACTACACACCACAATGTATTATACTACTACACACCACAATGTATTATACTACTACACACCACAATGTATTGTAGTACTACACACCACAATGTATTACACTACTACACACCACAATGTAGTACACTACTACACACCACAATGTATTACACTACTACACACCACAATGTATTATACTACTACACACCACAATGTAGTACACTACTACACACCACAATGTATTACACTACTACACACCACAATGTATTATAGTACTACACACCACAATGTACTATACTACTACACACCACAATGTAGTACACTGCTACACACCACAATGTATTACACTACTACACACCACAATGTATTATAGTACTACACACCACAATGTATTATACTACTACACACCACAATGTGTTATACTACTGCACACCACAATGTATTACACTACTACACACCACAATGTATTACACTACTACACACCACAATGTATTATACTACTACACACCACAATGTAGTACACTACTACACACCACAATTTATTACACTACTACACACCACAATGTATTACACTACTACACACCACAATGTACTATACTACTACACACCACAATGTAGTACACTACTACACACCACAATGTATTATAGTACTACACACCACAATGTATTATACTACTACACACCACAATGTAGTACACTACTACACACCACAATTTATTACACTACTACACACCACAATGTATTACACTACTACACACCACAATGTATTATAGTACTACACACCACAATGTACTATACTACTACACACCACAATGTATTACACTACTACACACCACAATGTATTATACTACTACACACCACAATGTATTACACTACTACACACCACAATGTATTACACTACTACACACCACAATGTATTATAGTACTACACACCACAATGTGTTATAGTACTACACACCACAATGTATTACACTACTACACACCACAATGTATTATACTACTACACACCACAATGTATTACACTACTACACACCACAATGTATTACACTACTACACACCACAATGTGTTATAGTACTACACACCACAATGTACTACACACCACAATGTATTATACTACTACACACCACAATGTATTACACTACTACACACCACAATGTACTATACTACTACACACCCACAATGTACTATACTACTACACACCACAATGTACTACACTACTACACACCACAATGTACTATACTACTACACACCACAATGTATTATAGTACTACACACCACAATGTAGTACACTACTACACACCAAAATGTACTACACTACTACACACCACAATGTATTATAGTACTACACACCACAATGTACTATACTACTACACACCACAATGTATTATAGTACTACACACCACAATGTACTATACTACTACACACCACAATGTAGTACACTGCTACACACCACAATGTATTACACTACTACACACCACAATGTATTATAGTACTACACACCACAATGTATTATACTACTACACACCACAATGTGTTATACTACTGCACACCACAATGTATTACACTACTACACACCACAATGTATTACACTACTACACACCACAATGTATTATACTACTACACACCACAATGTAGTACACTACTACACACCACAATTTATTACACTACTACACACCACAATGTATTACACTACTACACACCACAATGTACTATACTACTACACACCACAATGTACTATACTACTACACACCACAATGTATTACACTACTACACACCACAATGTATTACACTACTACACACCACAATGTATTATAGTACTACACACCACAATGTATTACACACCACAATGTACTACACTACTACACACCACAATGTATTACACTACTACACACCACAATGTATTATACTACTACACACCACAATGTATTATAGTACTACACACCACAATGTACTACACACCACAATGTATTACACTACTACACACCACAATGTATTATAGTACTACACACCACAATGTACTACACTACTACACACCACAATGTACTACACTACTACACACCACAATGTATTATACTACTACACACCACAATGTATTATAGTACTACACACCACAATGTACTACACACCACAATGTATTACACTACTACACACCACAATGTATTATATTACTACACACCACAATGTACTACACTACTACACACCACAATGCACTACACTACTACACACCACAATGTACTACACTACTACACACCACAATGTACTACACTACTACACACCACAATGTATTACACTACTACACACCACAATGTATTATAGTACTACACACCACAATGTATTATACTACTACACACCACAATGTAGTACACTACTACACACCACAATGTATTACACTACTACACACCACAATGTATTATACTACTACACACCACAATGTATTATACTACTACACACCACAATGTATTGTAGTACTACACACCACAATGTATTACACTACTACACACCACAATGTAGTACACTACTACACACCACAATGTATTATAGTACTACACACCACAATGTATTATACTACTACACACCACAATGTAGTACACTACTACACACCACAATGTATTATACTACTACACACCACAATGTATTGTAGTACTACACACCACAATGTATTACACTACTACACACCACAATGTAGTACACTACTACACACCACAATGTATTACACTACTACACACCACAATGTATTATACTACTACACACCACAATGTAGTACACTACTACACACCACAATGTATTACACTACTACACACCACAAATTATTATAGTACTACACACCACAATGTACTATACTACTACACACCACAATGTAGTACACTGCTACACACCACAATGTATTACACTACTACACACCACAATGTATTATAGTACTACACACCACAATGTATTATACTACTACACACCACAATGTGTTATACTACTGCACACCACAATGTATTACACTACTACACACCACAATGTATTACACTACTACACACCACAATGTATTATACTACTACACACCACAATGTAGTACACTACTACACACCACAATTTATTACACTACTACACACCACAATGTATTACACTACTACACACCACAATGTACTATACTACTACACACCACAATGTAGTACACTACTACACACCACAATGTATTATAGTACTACACACCACAATGTATTATACTACTACACACCACAATGTAGTACACTACTACACACCACAATTTATTACACTACTACACACCACAATGTATTACACTACTACACACCACAATGTATTATAGTACTACACACCACAATGTATTACACTACTACACACCACAATGTATTACACTACTACACACCACAATGTAGTACACTACTACACACCACAATGTATTACACTACTACACACCACAATGTATTATACTACTACACACCACAATGTAGTACACTACTACACACCACAATGTATTACACTACTACACACCACAAATTATTATAGTACTACACACCACAATGTACTATACTACTACACACCACAATGTAGTACACTGCTACACACCACAATGTATTACACTACTACACACCACAATGTATTATAGTACTACACACCACAATGTATTATACTACTACACACCACAATGTGTTATACTACTGCACACCACAATGTATTACACTACTACACACCACAATGTATTACACTACTACACACCACAATGTATTATACTACTACACACCACAATGTAGTACACTACTACACACCACAATTTATTACACTACTACACACCACAATGTATTACACTACTACACACCACAATGTACTATACTACTACACACCACAATGTAGTACACTACTACACACCACAATGTATTATAGTACTACACACCACAATGTATTATACTACTACACACCACAATGTAGTACACTACTACACACCACAATTTATTACACTACTACACACCACAATGTATTACACTACTACACACCACAATGTATTATAGTACTACACACCACAATGTACTATACTACTACACACCACAATGTATTACACTACTACACACCACAATGTATTATACTACTACACACCACAATGTATTACACTACTACACACCACAATGTATTATAGTACTACACACCACAATGTATTACACTACTACACACCACAATGTATTATAGTACTACACACCACAATGTACTACACTACTACACACCACAATGTACTACACTACTACACACCACAATGTACTACACTACTACACACCACAATGTACTACACTACTACACACCACAATGTACTACACTACTACACACCACAATGTATTACACTACTACACACCACAATGTATTATAGTACTACACACCACAATGTATTATACTACTACACACCACAATGTAGTACACTACTACACACCACAATGTATTACACTACTACACACCACAATGTATTATACTACTACACACCACAATGTATTATACTACTACACACCACAATGTATTGTAGTACTACACACCACAATGTATTACACTACTACACACCACAATGTAGTACACTACTACACACCACAATGTATTACACTACTACACACCACAATGTATTATACTACTACACACCACAATGTAGTACACTACTACACACCACAATGTATTACACTACTACACACCACAATGTATTATAGTACTACACACCACAATGTACTATACTACTACACACCACAATGTAGTACACTGCTACACACCACAATGTATTACACTACTACACACCACAATGTATTATAGTACTACACACCACAATGTATTATACTACTACACACCACAATGTGTTATACTACTGCACACCACAATGTATTACACTACTACACACCACAATGTATTACACTACTACACACCACAATGTATTATACTACTACACACCACAATGTAGTACACTACTACACACCACAATTTATTACACTACTACACACCACAATGTATTACACTACTACACACCACAATGTACTATACTACTACACACCACAATGTAGTACACTACTACACACCACAATGTATTATAGTACTACACACCACAATGTATTATACTACTACACACCACAATGTAGTACACTACTACACACCACAATTTATTACACTACTACACACCACAATGTATTACACTACTACACACCACAATGTATTATAGTACTACACACCACAATGTACTATACTACTACACACCACAATGTATTACACTACTACACACCACAATGTATTATACTACTACACACCACAATGTATTACACTACTACACACCACAATGTATTACACTACTACACACCACAATGTATTATAGTACTACACACCACAATGTGTTATAGTACTACACACCACAATGTATTACACTACTACACACCACAATGTATTATACTACTACACACCACAATGTATTACACTACTACACACCACAATGTATTACACTACTACACACCACAATGTGTTATAGTACTACACACCACAATGTACTACACACCACAATGTATTATACTACTACACACCACAATGTATTACACTACTACACACCACAATGTACTATACTACTACACACCACAATGTACTATACTACTACACACCACAATGTACTACACTACTACACACCACAATGTACTATACTCCTACACACCACAATGTATTATAGTACTACACACCACAATGTAGTACACTACTACACACCAAAATGTACTACACTACTACACACCACAATGTATTATAGTACTACACACCACAATGTACTATACTACTACACACCACAATGTATTATAGTACTACACACCACAATGTACTATACTACTACACACCACAATGTAGTACACTGCTACACACCACAATGTATTACACTACTACACACCACAATGTATTATAGTACTACACACCACAATGTATTATACTACTACACACCACAATGTGTTATACTACTGCACACCACAATGTATTACACTACTACACACCACAATGTATTACACTACTACACACCACAATGTATTATACTACTACACACCACAATGTAGTACACTACTACACACCACAATTTATTACACTACTACACACCACAATGTATTACACTACTACACACCACAATGTACTATACTACTACACACCACAATGTACTATACTACTACACACCACAATGTATTACACTACTACACACCACAATGTATTACACTACTACACACCACAATGTATTATAGTACTACACACCACAATGTATTATAGTACTACACACCACAATGTATTACACACCACAATGTACTACACTACTACACACCACAATGTATTACACTACTACACACCACAATGTATTATACTACTACACACCACAATGTATTATAGTACTACACACCACAATGTACTACACACCACAATGTATTACACTACTACACACCACAATGTATTATAGTACTACACACCACAATGTACTACACTACTACACACCACAATGTACTACACTACTACACACCACAATGTATTATACTACTACACACCACAATGTATTATAGTACTACACACCACAATGTACTACACACCACAATGTATTACACTACTACACACCACAATGTATTATATTACTACACACCACAATGTACTACACTACTACACACCACAATGCACTACACTACTACACACCACAATGTACTACACTACTACACACCACAATGTACTACACTACTACACACCACAATGTATTACACTACTACACACCACAATGTATTATAGTACTACACACCACAATGTATTATACTACTACACACCACAATGTAGTACACTACTACACACCACAATGTATTACACTACTACACACCACAATGTATTATACTACTACACACCACAATGTATTATACTACTACACACCACAATGTATTGTAGTACTACACACCACAATGTATTACACTACTACACACCACAATGTAGTACACTACTACACACCACAATGTATTATAGTACTACACACCACAATGTATTATACTACTACACACCACAATGTAGTACACTACTACACACCACAATGTATTATACTACTACACACCACAATGTATTGTAGTACTACACACCACAATGTATTACACTACTACACACCACAATGTAGTACACTACTACACACCACAATGTATTACACTACTACACACCACAATGTATTATACTACTACACACCACAATGTAGTACACTACTACACACCACAATGTATTACACTACTACACACCACAAATTATTATAGTACTACACACCACAATGTACTATACTACTACACACCACAATGTAGTACACTGCTACACACCACAATGTATTACACTACTACACACCACAATGTATTATAGTACTACACACCACAATGTATTATACTACTACACACCACAATGTGTTATACTACTGCACACCACAATGTATTACACTACTACACACCACAATGTATTACACTACTACACACCACAATGTATTATACTACTACACACCACAATGTAGTACACTACTACACACCACAATTTATTACACTACTACACACCACAATGTATTACACTACTACACACCACAATGTACTATACTACTACACACCACAATGTAGTACACTACTACACACCACAATGTATTATAGTACTACACACCACAATGTATTATACTACTACACACCACAATGTAGTACACTACTACACACCACAATTTATTACACTACTACACACCACAATGTATTACACTACTACACACACCACAATGTATTATAGTACTACACACCACAATGTACTATACTACTACACACCACAATGTATTACACTACTACACACCACAATGTATTATACTACTACACACCACAATGTATTACACTACTACACACCACAATGTATTACACTACTACACACCACAATGTATTATAGTACTACACACCACAATGTGTTATAGTACTACACACCACAATGTATTACACTACTACACACCACAATGTATTATAAGTACTACACACCACAATGTACTACACCACCACAATGTATTACACTACTAAACACCACAATGTATTATAGTACTACACACCACAATGTACTACACTACTACAACACCCACAATGTACTACACTACTACACACCACAATGTATTACACTACTACACACCACAATGTATTATAGTACTACACACCACAATGTACTACACTACTACACACCACAATGTACTACACTACTACACACCACAATGTACTACACTACTACACACCACAATGTACTACACTACTACACACCACAATGTACTACACTACTACACACCACAATGTATTACACTACTACACACCACAATGTATTATAGTACTACACACCACAATGTATTATACTACTACACACCACAATGTAGTACACTACTACACACCACAATGTATTACACTACTACACACCACAATGTATTATACTACTACACACCACAATGTATTATACTACTACACACCACAATGTATTGTAGTACTACACACCACAATGTATTACACTACTAACACACCACAATGTAGTACACTACTACACACCACAATGTATTACACTACTACACACCACAATGTATTATAGTACTACACACCACAATGTAGTACCACTACTACACACCACAATGTATTACACTACTACACACCACAATGTATTATAGTACTACACACCACAATGTACTATACTACTACACCCACAATGTAGTACACTGCTACACACCACAATGTATTACACTACTACACCACCACAATGTATTTATAGTACTACACACCACAATGTATTATACTACTACACACCACAATGTGTTATACTACTGCACACCACAATGTATTACACTACTACCACACCACAATGTATTATACTACTACACACCACAATGTAGTACAATACTACACACCACAATTTATTACACTACTACACACCACAATGTATTACACTACTACACACCACAATGTACTATACTACTACACACCACAATGTAGTACACTACTACACACCACAATGTATTATAGTACTACACACCACAATGTATTATACTACTACACACCACAATGTAGTACACTACTACACACCACAATTTATTACACTACTACACACCACAATGTATTACACTACTACACACCACAATGTATTATAGTACTACACACCACAATGTACTATACTACTACCACACCACAATGTATTACACTACTACACACCACAATGTATTATACTACTACACACCACAATGTATTACACTACTACACACCACAATGTATTACACTACTACACACCACAATGTATTACACTACTACACACCCACAATGTGTTATAGTACTACACACCACAATGTACTACACACCACAATGTATTATACTACTACACACCACAATGTATTACACTACTACACACCACAATGTACTATACTACTACACACCACAATGTACTATACTACTACACACCACAATGTACTACACTACTACACACCACAATGTACTATACTACTACACACCACAATGTATTATAGTACTACACACCACAATGTAGTACACTACTACACACCACAATGTATTACACTACTACACACCACAATGTGTTATAGTACTACACACCACAATGTACTACACACCACAATGTATTATACTACTACACACCACAATGTATTACACTACTACACACCACAATGTACTATACTACTACACACCACAATGTACTATACTACTACACACCACAATGTACTACACTACTACACACCACAATGTACTATACTACTACACACCACAATGTATTATAGTACTACACACCACAATGTAGTACACTACTACACACCACAATGTACTACACTACTACACACCACAATGTATTATAGTACTACACACCACAATGTACTATACTACTACACACCACAATGTATTATAGTACTACACACCACAATGTACTATACTACTACACACCACAATGTAGTACACTGCTACACACCACAATGTATTACACTACTACACACCACAATGTATTATAGTACTACACACCACAATGTATTATACTACTACACACCACAATGTGTTATACTACTGCACACCACAATGTATTACACTACTACACACCACAATGTATTACACTACTACACACCACAATGTATTATACTACTACACACCACAATGTAGTACACTACTACACACCACAATTTATTACACTACTACACACCACAATGTATTACACTACTACACACCACAATGTACTATACTACTACACACCACAATGTAGTACACTACTACACACCACAATGTATTATAGTACTACACACCACAATGTATTATACTACTACACACCACAATGTAGTACACTACTACACACCACAATTTATTACACTACTACACACCACAATGTATTACACTACTACACACCACAATGTATTATAGTACTACACACCACAATGTACTATACTACTACACACCACAATGTATTACACTACTACACACCACAATGTATTATACTACTACACACCACAATGTATTACACTACTACACACCACAATGTATTACACTACTACACACCACAATGTATTATAGTACTACACACCACAATGTGTTATAGTACTACACACCACAATGTATTACACTACTACACACCACAATGTATTATACTACTACACACCACAATGTATTACACTACTACACACCACAATGTATTACACTACTACACACCACAATGTGTTATAGTACTACACACCACAATGTACTACACACCACAATGTATTATACTACTACACACCACAATGTATTACACTACTACACACCACAATGTACTATACTACTACACACCACAATGTACTACACTACTACACACCACAATGTACTATACTACTACACACCACAATGTATTATAGTACTACACACCACAATGTAGTACACTACTACACACCACAATGTACTACACTACTACACACCACAATGTATTATAATACTACACACCACAATGTAGTACACTACTACACACCACAATGTATTACACTACTACACACCACAATGTATTATAATACTACACACCACAATGTAGTACACTACTACACACCACAATGTATTATAATACTACACACCACAATGTATTATAGTACTACACACCACAATGTATTATACTACTACACACCACAATGTATTATAGTACTACACACCACAATGTACTACACTACTACACACCACAAAGTACAATACTACTACACACAACAATAACCATACCTTATGTTAAATCACACACAAGCTAACTGTTTATGAAACACACTAAGTGTTAGTGGACTAGGCTGGGGTCAGCTGCTGGGTGGGACTCCCCCCCCCCCCCCCTCCCCCCTCCTCACTCACCCACCCCTCCCTGCTGTGGTCTGTAGTGTGGATCAGCCATAGTTAGTCCTGCTTACCCCTCTCACACTCACGCAACATGACTCAGGACAGGCAGGACACCTGTTGTGTGTCTGTTAAGACGGAGACACCCACACACATCCTGACAACCCGTCTCTGCCCTCTGATAACCCATCTCTGCCCTCTGACAACCCGTCTCTGCCCTCTGACAACCCGTCTCTGCCCTCTGACAACCCGTCTCTGCCCTCTGACAACCCGTCTCTGCCCTCTGACAACCCGTCTCTGCCCTCTGACAACCCGTCTCAGCCCTCTGACAACCCTCTGATAACCAGTCTCAGCCCTCTGATAACCCTCTGATAACCCGTCTCTGCCCTCTGACAACCCGTCTCAGCCCTCTGACAACCCGTCTCTGCCCTCTGACAACCAGTCTCTGCCCTCTGACAACCCGTCTCTGCCCTCTGACAACCCGTCTCTGCCCTCTGACAACCCGTCTCTGCCCTCTGACAACCCGTCTCTGCCCTCTGACAACCCGTCTCAGCCCTCTGACAACCCGTCTCAGCCCTCTGACAACCCTCTGATAACCCGTCTCAGCCCTCTGACAACCCGTCTCAGCCCTCTGACAACCCGTCTCTGCCCTCTGACAACCCGTCTCTGCCCTCTGACAACCCGTCTCTGCCCTCTGACAACCCTCTGATAACCCGTCTCAGCCCTCTGATAACCCTCTGATAACCAGTCTCTGCCCTCTGACAACCCGTCTCTGCCCTCTGACAACCCTCTGATAACCTGTCTCAGCCCTCTGACAACCCTCTGATAACCCGTCTCAGCCCTCTGACAACCCTCTGATAACCCGTCTCAGCCCTCTGACAACCCTCTGATAACCCGTCTCAGCCCTCTGATAACCCTCTGATAACCCGTCTCTGCCCTCTGACAACCCGTCTCTGCCCTCTGACAACCCTCTGATAACCCGTCTCAGCCCTCTGACAACCCTCTGATAACCCGTCTCAGCCCTCTGACAACCCTCTGATAACCCGTCTCAGCCCTCTGACAACCCTCTGATAACCCGTCTCAGTCGTCTGACAACCCTCTGACAACCCGTCTCAGCCCTCTGATAACCTGTCTCAGCCATCTGACAACCCGTCTCAGCCCTCTGACAACCCGTCTCAGCACTCTGACAACCCGTCTCAGCCCTCTGATAACCCGTCTCAGCCCTCTGATAACCCGTCTCAGCCCTCTGACAACCCGTCTCAGCCCTCTGATAACCCGTCTCAGCCCTCTGATAACCCGTCTCAGCCCTCTGACAACCCTCTGATAACCCGTCTCAGCCCTCTGATAACCCGTCTCAGCCCTCTGATAACCCGTCTCAGCCCTCCGATAACCCGTCTCAGCCCTCCGATAACCCGTCTCAGCCCTCCGATAACCCGTCTCAGCCCTCCGATAACCCGTCTCAGCCCTCCGACAACCCGTCTCAGCCCTCTGACAACCCGTCTCAGCCCTCTGACAACCCGTCTCAGCCCTCTGATAACCCGTCTCAGCCCTCTGACAACCCGTCTCAGCCCTCCGATAACCCGTCTCAGCCCTCTGATAACCCGTCTCAGCCCTCTGACAACCCTCTGATAACCCGTGTCAGCCCTCTGATAACCCTCTGATAACCCGTCTCAGCCCTCCGATAACCCGTCTCAGCCCTCCGATAACCCGTCTCAGCCCTCCGATAACCCGTCTCAGCCCTCCGATAACCCGTCTCAGCCCTCTGACAACCCGTCTCAGCCCTCTTATAACCCGTCTCAGCCCTCTGACAACCCGTCTCAGCCCTCTGACAACCCGTCTCAGCCCTCTGACAACCCGTCTCAGCCCACTGACAACCCGTCTCAGCCCACTGACAACCCGTCTCAGCCCTCCGATAACCCGTCTCAGCCCTCTGATAACCCGTCTCAGCCCTCTGACAACCCTCTGATAACCCGTCTCTGCCCTCTGACAACCCGTCTCTGCCCTCTGACAACCCTCTGATAACCCGTCTCAGCCCTCTGACAACCCGTCTCAGCCCTCTGACAACCCGTCTCTGCCCTCTGACAACCCGTCTCTGCCCTCTGACAACCCTCTGATAACCCATCTCAGCCCTCTGATAACCCTCTGGTAACCCGTCTCTGCCCTCTGACAACCCGTCTCTGCCCTCTGACAACCCTCTGATAACCCGTCTCAGCCCTCTGACAACCCGTCTCTGCCCTCTGACAACCCGTCTCTGCCCTCTGACAACCCTCTGATAACCCGTCTCAGCCCTCTGATAACCCTCTGGTAACCCGTCTCTGCCCTCTGACAACCCGTCTCAGCCCTCTGACAACCCGTCTCAGCCCTCTGACAACCCGTCTCAGCCCTCTGACAACCCTCTGATAACCCATCTCAGCCCTCTGGTAACCCGTCTCAGCCCTCTGGTAACCCATCTCAGCCCTCTGACAACCCGTCTCAGCCCTCTGACAACCCGTCTCAGCCCTCTGACAACCCGTCTCAGCCCTCTGACAACCCGTCTCTGCCCTCTGACAACCCGTCTCTGCCCTCTGACAACCCTCTGATAACCCGTCTCTGCCCTCTGACAACCCTCTGATAACCCATCTCAGCCCTCTGGTAACCCGTCTCAGCCCTCTGACAACCCGTCTCAGCCCTCTGACAACCCGTCTCAGTCCTCTGATAACCCTCTGATAACCCCTCTCAGCCCTCTGACAACCCGTCTCTGATAACCCGCCTCAGTCCCCTGACAACCCGTCTCTGATAACCCGTCTCTGACAACCCGTCTCAGTCCTCTGATAACCCTCTGATAACCCGTCTCAGCCACACAACATGGTTCAGCACTAGCGACTAGGACAGAGATAGAATAGACTAAAATAATGGACAGGTCATTGTTCCCATCTCAGCTGTTTCTATCTGATTTGTTGTATGTTGTTTCCCGTTAGGTTAGTGGCACTTCTCTCTTCTCTCTTCCCGACTCATTTGAAGTGTTGATAAGGAGTCGAACCAGGAAAGCAAGAAAAAAAAGAGTCACTCACCTGTCTGTCAAACCTCAGGTTAACTATCGAATCACAGTCCATCTCTGAAAACTGTCCTGACTCTCTTGGAATGATGATACTAGAACAGCAGGTGTAACGAGTGTTAAATGGTGTGAAGGTTGTGACTAGTTGACGCTGTCCTGACTGACTGTGTGTACATTCCCCACTAGGATACAGTAAGCAATGTTATGTTGCTTCCTGCTTCGACTAACCTCAACAGAACCTCCCTATACACACCCCACCCTCCCAATCCTCAAGGGTGAGTCCCAATACACCAAGTCCGCAGTCGTTTCCTACCCCCCCCCCCCCCCCCCCCACACACACACACACATTTAACAGCATTGGATTGGTGTAGACAAGGGTTGGAGGGACTTTCAATATACCACTCATGTCTATTCAAATCCATTGGGAAAGTGAGCAAGTGAACAACATTTTTGGGATGCACCCTTAGTGTGTCTACTAGTCCCTGTTCCCTCCTCCTCCTCCACCCCTCCCCCTGTTCCATCACCCATTGATTAGCCTGTAGGCCAGTAGTAGGTGTCAGCCCTTAATTTTGACCCTATCAGCTGAACCTATTGGAGGGGAACCCCCGTGGACCAGTCCCTAGGGAGAGGAGGAGGGGTGGGGGTGGGGGTGGGGGGGGCTTATGCAGCAGAGACATTAGGGGAAGGATACGGCGGAAAATTAGGGAGGGAGTGAAGGAAAGAGTGTGAGGGAAAGGAAGGAGCAACGGAGAGAGAGAGAGTGGAATGGACCGGGGTACTGAGAAAGACGAAGGACGAATAGAGGAGAGAGCCCCATCGGCCCTGGTCAAAAGTAGTGCACTATATAGGGAATATGGTGCCATTCGGTACACAGACAATCCCATCCTCTAGGCAGGCCTGTTCAGAGTTCCTTCATCAGTCTATCTGCACTAATGCTGTGATGACGACACCTCCTTTCATCACACATTTACAGTGCCTCTATTATCAGCTGAGGAAACAACATGACGGATCAGAGTTGGACAAGTCTGGTTTCTGTCTGTCTGTCTGTCCACTGACTGGCTGTAGTTCACACTGGTCTGGTTTCTGTCGGTCTGTCTGTCCACCCACTGACTGGCTGTAGTTCACACTGGCCTGGTTTCTGTCTGTCTGTCTGTCTGTCTGTCCACCCAGTGACTGGCTGTAGTTCACACTGGTCTGGTTTCTGTCTGTCTGTCTGTCTGTCCACCCACTGACTGGCTGTAGTTCACACTGGTCTGGTTTCTGTCTGTCTGTCTGTCCACCCACTGACTGGCTTTAGTTCACACTGGTCTGGTTTCTGTCTGTCTGTCTGTCCACCCACTGCCTGGCCTGGTTTCTGTCTGTCTGTCTGTCCACCCACTGACTGGCCTGGTTTCTGTCTGTCTGTCCACCCACTGACTGGCCTGGTTTCTGTCTGTCTGTCTGTCCACCCAGTGACTGTCTGTAGTTCACACTGGTCTGGTTTCTGTCTGTCTGTCTGTCTGTCCACCCACTGACTGGCTGTAGTTCACACCGGTCTGGTTTCTGTCTGTCTGTCTGTCTGTCCACCCACTGACTGGCTGTAGTTCACACTGGTCTGGTTTCTGTCTGTCTGTCTGTCTGTCCACCCACTGACTGGCTGTAGTTCACACTGGTCTGGTTTCTGTCTGTCTGTCTGTCTGTCTGTCTGTCCACCCACTGACTGGCTGTAGTTCACACTGGCCTGGTTCAACTCATGCGCCAAGTACTAGTCCAGGGGTCCTCAACTCTGACCCTACGAGGTCCAGAGCCTGCTGCCTTTCTGTTCTACCTGATCATCATCATGGACAGACAGGCCCTGGACAGACAGGCCCTGGACAGACAGGCCCTGGACAGACAGGCCCTAGACAGACAGGCCCTAGACAGACAGGCCCTAGACAGACAGGCCCTAGACAGACAGGCCCTGGACAGACAGGCCCTAGACAGACAGGCCCTGGACAGACAGGCCCTAGACAGACAGGCCCTAGACAGACAGGCCCTAGACAGACAGGCCCTAGACAGACAGGCCCTAGACAGACAGGCCCTAGACAGACAGACAGGCCCTAGACAGACAGACAGGCCCTAGACAGACAGACAGGCCCTAGACAGACAGACAGGCCCTAGACAGACAGACAGGCCCTAGACAGACAGACAGGCCCTAGACAGACAGGCCCTAGACAGACAGCCCTGGACAGACAGGCCCTGGACAGACAGACAGGCCCTGGACAGACAGGCCCTAGACAGACAGACCCTGGACAGACAGGCCCTAGACAGACAGACCCTAGACAGACAGGCCCTGGACAGACAGGCCCTGGACAGACAGGCCCTAGACAGACAGGCCCTAGACAGACAGGCCCTAGACAGACAGGCCCTAGACAGACAGGCCCTAGACAGACAGGCCCTAGACAGACAGGCCCTGGACAGACAGGCCCTAGACAGACAGACAGGCCCTAGACAGACAGGCCCTAGACAGACAGACAGGCCCTAGACAGACAGACAGGCCCCTAGACAGACAGACAGGCCCTAGACAGACAGACAGGCCCTAGACAGACAGGCCCTAGACAGACAGACCCTGGACAGACAGGCCCTGGACAGACAGACAGGCCCTGGACAGACAGGCCCTAGACAGACAGACCCTGGACAGACAGGCCCTAGACAGACAGACCCTAGACAGACAGGCCCTGGACAGACAGGCCCTGGACAGACAGGCCCTAGACAGACAGGCCCTAGACAGACAGGCCCTAGACAGACAGGCCCTAGACAGACAGGCCCTGGACAGACAGGCCCTAGACAGACAGACAGGCCCTAGACAGACAGACAGGCCCTAGACAGACAGACAGGCCCTAGACAGACAGACAGGCCCTAGACAGACAGACAGGCCCTAGACAGACAGGCCCTAGACAGACAGGCCCTAGACAGACAGACCCTGGACAGACAGGCCCTGGACAGACAGACAGGCCCTGGACAGACAGGCCCTAGACAGACAGACCCTGGACAGACAGGCCCTAGACAGACAGACCCTAGACAGACAGGCCCTGGACAGACAGGACCTAGACAGACAGGCCCTAGACAGACAGGCCCTAGACAGACAGGCCCTAGACAGACAGGCCCTAGACAGACAGGCCCTAGACAGACAGGCCCTAGACAGACAGGCCCTAGACAGACAGACAGGCCCTAGACAGACAGACAGGCCCTAGACAGACAGGCCCTGGACAGACAGGCCCTGGACAGACAGACAGGCCCTAGACAGACAGACAGGCTCTAGACAGACAGGCCCTAGACAGACAGGCCCTAGACAGACAGGCCCTGGACAGACAGACAGGCTCTGGACAGACAGGCCCTGGACAGACAGGCCCTGGACAGACAGACAGGCCCTGGACAGACAGACACTAAAGAGGAAGAAAAGGGGACAGAGAGAGAGAGATGTAACACTCTACATGCCAATACAGCCTTTATGAATGAAGACAGGGAAAGAGAGCTGGAGATACAGAGACCGAGAACAACCTACATGTTGATTCACAGTTCATTATTGTTGGTTTCTAATGTCCCTCCGGGGCCACCATAGGGGAGGAGCTGCCATTCCATTTCCTCCAGACCGATTCAATCTGTCAATCACCACTTCGGTTTTCTTCCTGATAAGCTTCCTGTCGGATTGGGAGTAACCTAACAGCGTCCTCGATTTCCCCCTCAGAGTGTCTTCCCATTTATTTACATTTGGAGCTCGCTCTCTCAACGTCCTGGAAGTCTGTCCTCTCCTCCATGTATCTGCAACGCTTTGGGGCGGCAGGGTGGCCTAGTGGTTAGAGTGGAGGGGCGGCAGGGTGGCCTAGTGGTTAGAGTGGAGGGGCGGCAGGGTAGCCTAGTGGTTAGAGTGGAGGGGCGGCAGGGTGGCCTAGTGGTTAGAGTGGAGGGGTGGCAGGGTAGCCTAGTGGTTAGAGTGGAGGGGCGGCAGGGTAGCCTAGTGGTTAGAGTGGAGGGGCGGCAGGATAGCCTAGTGGTTAGAGTGGAGGGGCGGCAGGGTAGCCTAGTGGTTAGAGTGGAGGGGCGGCAGGGTAGCCTAGTGGTTAGAGTGGAGGGGTGGCAGGGTAGCCTAGTGGTTAGAGTGGAGGGGCGGCAGGGTAGCCTAGTGGTTAGAGTGGAGGGGCGGGAGGGGCGGGAGGGTGGCCTAGTGGTTAGAGTGGAGGGGCGGCAGGGTAGCCTAGTGGTTAGAGTGGAGGGGCGGCAGGGTGGCCTAGTGGTTAGAGTGGAGGGGTGGCAGGGTGGCCTAGTGGTTAGAGTGGAGGGGCGGCAGGGTGGCCTAGTGGTTAGAGTGGAGGGGCGGCAGGGTAGCCTAGTGGTTAGAGTGGAGGGGCGGCAGGGTGGCCTAGTGGTTAGAGTGGAGGGGCGGCAGGGTAGCCTAGTGGTTAGAGTGGAGGGGCGGCAGGGTAGCCTAGTGGTTAGAGTGGAGGGGCGGCAGGGTAGCCTAGTGGTTAGAGTGGAGGGGCGGCAGGGTGGCCTAGTGGTTAGAGTGGAGGGGCGGCAGGGTAGCCTAGTGGTTAGAGTGGAGGGGCGGCAGGATAGCCTAGTGGTTAGAGTGGAGGGGCGGCAGGGTAGCCTAGTGGTTAGAGTGGAGGGGCGGCAGGGTAGCCTAGTGGTTAGAGTGGAGGGGCGGCAGGGTAGCCTAGTGGTTAGTGGAGGGGCGGCAGGGTAGCCTAGTGGTTAGAGTGGAGGGGCGGCAGGGTAGCCTAGTGGTTAGAGTGGAGGGGCGGCAGGGTAGCCTAGTGGTTAGAGTGGAGGGGCGGCAGGGTAGCCTAGTGGTTAGAGTGGAGGGGCGGCAGGGTAGCCTAGTGGTTAGAGTGGAGGGGCGGCAGGGTGGCCTAGTGGTTAGAGTGGAGGGGCGGCAGGGTGGCCTAGTGGTTAGAGTGGAGGGGCGGCAGGGTGGCCTAGTGGTTAGAGTGGAGGGGCGGCAGGGTAGCCTAGTGGTTAGAGTGGAGGGGCGGCAGGGTAGCCTAGTGGTTAGAGTGGAGGGGTGGCAGGGTAGCCTAGTGGTTAGAGTGGAGGGGCGGCAGGGTAGCCTAGTGGTTAGAGTGGAGGGGCGGGAGGGGCGGGAGGGTGGCCTAGTGGTTAGAGTGGAGGGGCGGCAGGGTAGCCTAGTGGTTAGAGTGGAGGGGCGGCAGGGTGGCCTAGTGGTTAGAGTGGAGGGGTGGCAGGGTGGCCTAGTGGTTAGAGTGGAGGGGCGGCAGGGTGGCCTAGTGGTTAGAGTGGAGGGGCGGCAGGGTAGCCTAGTGGTTAGAGTGGAGGGGCGGCAGGGTGGCCTAGTGGTTAGAGTGGAGGGGCGGCAGGGTAGCCTAGTGGTTAGAGTGGAGGGGCGGCAGGGTAGCCTAGTGGTTAGAGTGGAGGGGCGGCAGGGTGGCCTAGTGGTTAGAGTGGAGGGGCGGCAGGGTGGCCTAGTGGTTAGAGTGGAGGGGCGGCAGGGTAGCCTAGTGGTTAGAGTGGAGGGGCGGCAGGGTAGCCTAGTGGTTAGAGTGGAGGGGCGGCAGGGTGGCCTAGTGGTTAGAGTGGAGGGGCGGCAGGGTGGCCTAGTGGTTAGAGTGGAGGGGCGGCAGGGTAGCCTAGTGGTTAGAGTGGAGGGGCGGCAGGGTAGCCTAGTGGTTAGAGTGGAGGGGCGGCAGGGTGGCCTAGTGGTTAGAGTGGAGGGGCGGCAGGGTAGCCTAGTGGTTAGAGTGGAGGGGCGGCAGGGTAGCCTAGTGGTTAGAGTGGAGGGGCGGCAGGGTAGCCTAGTGGTTAGAGTGGAGGGGCGGCAGGGTGGCCTAGTGGTTAGAGTGGAGGGGCGGCAGGGTGGCCTAGTGGTTAGAGTGGAGGGGCGGCAGGGTAGCCTAGTGGTTAGAGTGGAGGGGCGGCAGGGTAGCCTAGTGGTTAGAGTGGAGGGGCGGCAGGGTAGCCTAGTGGTTAGAGTGGAGGGGCGGCAGGGTAGCCTAGTGGTTAGAGTGGAGGGGCGGCAGGGTAGCCTAGTGGTTAGAGTGGAGGGGCGGCAGGGTAGCCTAGTGGTTAGAGTGGAGGGGCGGGAGGGTGGCCTAGTGGTTAGAGTGGAGGGGCGGCAGGGTAGCCTAGTGGTTAGAGTGGAGGGGCGGCAGGGTAGCCTAGTGGTTAGAGTGGAGGGGCGGCAGGGTAGCCTAGTGGTTAGAGTGGAGGGGCGGCAGGGTGGCCTAGTGGTTAGAGTGGAGGGGCGGCAGGGTGGCCTAGTGGTTAGAGTGGAGGGGCGGCAGGGTAGCCTAGTGGTTAGAGTGGAGGGGCGGCAGGGTGGCCTAGTGGTTAGAGTGGAGGGGCGGCAGGGTAGCCTAGTGGTTAGAGTGGAGGGGCGGCAGGGTAGCCTAGTGGTTAGAGTGGAGGGGCGGCAGGGTAGCCTAGTGGTTAGAGTGGAGGGGCGGCAGGGTGGCCTAGTGGTTAGAGTGGAGGGGCGGCAGGGTAGCCTAGTGGTTAGAGTGGAGGGGCGGCAGGGTAGCCTAGTGGTTAGAGTGGAGGGGTGGCCTAGTGGTTAGAGTGGAGGGGCGGCAGGGTGGCCTAGTGGTTAGAGTGGAGGGGCGGCAGGGTAGCCTAGTGGTTAGAGTGTTGGACTAGTAACCGGAAGGTTGCAAGTTCAAACCCCCGAGCTGACAAGGTACAAATCTGTCGTTCTGCCCCTGAACAAGACAGTTAACCCACTGTTCCCCAGTAGGCCGTCATTGTAAATAAGAATTTGTTCTTAACTGAGTTGCCTAGTTAAATAAAGGTATTAAAAAAAAACACTTGACAGGTGAAAACAGTATGGTGAAATCTCATGAGCTCTGGATTTCACCTGGGAAGGTTCCACATCAGTTCCATGAAGGAGGAGGAGAGATGTTTCAGACATTTCAGAGAGAGGAGAGATGTTTCAAACATTTCAGAGAGAGGAGAGATGTTTCAGACATTTCAGAGAGCCGTAGAATGAGTCAGGAGAAACACACAAGCTATAACAGGTTTTACTCTGGTAACAGTGAAGGAAGGACAGATCACCGTGTCATTCTACACAACCAGCTCCTTACAGAACTGTATTCAGCGTACAATCATGTAACATGATGATAAATATCAGAGATTGTAAACTTCAATCATTAAAACATATTGTACCAGTCAAAAGTTTGGACACAGCTACTCATTCAATGGTTCTTCAAGAGTACAAAGTTGTCATCAAGGCAAAGGGTGGCTACTTTGAAGAATCGCAAATATAAAATATATTTTGATTTAACACTTTGTTGGTTACTAAATGATTCCATATGTGTTATTTCATAGTGTTGATGTCTTCACCATTATTCTACAATGTAGACAATAGTCCAAATAAAGAAAACCCCTGGAATGAGGTGTCCAAACTACTGACTGGTCCTGTAGTTACAATCAATACTTATTGTAGCATAACTAAATGCCCAAATACACAATCAATATAATAACCCTCCCTCTTACCACCCTGACTAGCAAGGGACCAGGGTACAGGTCTAATTATCGGGTTGTACTTTGTGTGCATGAGTGGGTTTGACATATGGAAATGGATCGGTCTATTGGAAAACGATCCCCCCCTCCCTCCACAAAGCACTTGAGAAGTGGATCCCCCCCCTCCCTCCACAAGGCACTTGAGAAGTGGACCCCCCCCACCTCCACAAAGCACTTGAGATGTGGATCCCCCCCCTCCACAAAGTAAACTAGTCCCTGACCACTCCTGTAGATGACAGTGGAATACACATTTCCAAACTGTAAAATTCCTAAGTCACTTTGTCCACATCCCAAGGACAGACTGACTGGGTAGAAGTACAACTCTGTAAAAAGGTCCCAAATGGCACTCTACTCCCTCTATGGTGGTCCTTGACTAGTCTCTCAACATTAACATCTGCTAACCATGTGTATGTGACAAATACAATTTGATTTGGAGTAGGGCTCTGGTCACAAGGTAGTGCACTATATAGGGAACACAATGAATTTTTGGAGGCAGCCATTTTCTCTTAAAATAGTGAAATAAAGTAGAGTGAAGCTGCCCGTAGATGCTGATCTTGGGTCAGTTTAGCATTTCTCCCACTAATGGTTCAGGTTAGGATTGGGGAAGGGGAAGCTGATTCTAGATCTGTTCTTAAGAGGGAACTTCACCCAGAGTCACATGTTTGAAGAAGACGTTCATTTATTTCCAATTCAGTTGTGGTCCAGAGACTGTTCAATCATTACACAAGAAACAAGTTATGAAGTGGGCTTTTCAGTCACTCAATGTTTGACTCAATGTTTGACTCAATGTTTGACTCAATGTTTGACTCAATGTTTGACTCAATGTTTGACTCAATGTTTGACTCAATGTTTGACTCAATGTTTGACTCAATGTTTGACTCAATGTTTGACTCAATGTTTGACTCGTAGAAAAAAGAAAAGTGGTTTTCAAAACCAAAAGAACAAAAATGATGGGACTCCAGATTCCACGGGTTTAGAAATAATTGATACATGCCAGATTGTGTACAATAAAACACTTCCTGTTTCAGTAGGTCATTGCAACATTATGTTTTTAAAATGTGTTTTTAAAATTTCCTTGTATGACAACGGCATAGAAAAATAGACAAACTATTCTATTATCTCTCTCTCTCTCTCGTAACACAAAATAGTTTCTTAAACCCTTTGCCTGATACATATAAACAGTCTATCAAACTAGTCTAGAAGATTCTGAAAGAACCGTGTCGTTGTACATTTTGAGTTTCAGACATCTGGAAATCAAGCCAATCGCACGATGAAAATAAATGCCAGGTTCTACAGTAAGGTGTGATTATTCCTCCTCGGGGAAACGTTTACCTCAACAGAGATTCACTTCTGTGAGGTTGCTCAAGCTTAAGCATTTGAAATATTTTCTATTTTAAAAAACAGGACTTTTCACTTAATAAAGTGTTAAAATAAACTAATCCAATTTCCAAGTGAATGAAACATTGTCAAATGCCTGGAAAACCATTTTAGTTAAGAGGTATCTTTTAAACCAAGTTCAGTCATTCCAAAACATATACAATTGTTTGAGAGCTTTTCCTACAATATCCCATTCAACCTTTCAATTCTTTTAATTTTTTTATGATAAAAACATCTTAAAAATGGCAAAAATCAAATGTCCTTGTAATCTGAATCCACAGGTTACATCCACAGCGCTCACAATTAGGAAGACGAATTTAGCTAGATCAGCAAAATGGTTTAGATTATAAAATGATTGTGCCGGTTTGGGCATGACCCCAGGGACTCACTCATTAGGCACCTGATGGAAGAAACCAGACAAACAGGGAGAGGGTCTCCCTGGACTCGTCCCAGAAGAAATGATTATTTTCAACTTCTTGTTGCAAAGCGTTTTGAAACATGTTTCTATTGGGTGCCTCATTCAACAGGACCCTGAAACATGTTTCTATTGGGTGCGTCATTCAACAGGACCCTGAAACATGTTTCTATTGGGTGCCTCATTCAACAGGACCCTGAAACATGTTTCTATTGGGTGCCTCATTCAACAGGACCCTGAAACATGTTTCTATTGGGTGCGTCATTCAACAGGACCCTGAAACATGTTTCTATTGGGTGCGTCATTCAACAGGACCCTGAAACATGTTTCTAGTGGGTGCCTCATTCAACAGGACCCTGAAACATGTTTCTATTGGGTGCCAGGACCCTGGCCTCAGAACTTGTTCGCGGTGGCGTCCGTGGAGAAGCGGTGGGCGTAGGACTCATAGATGGTATCCAGGAAGGAACTGTCGTTCTGAAACAGAGAGAAGAGCCAATTAGAGAGAAAGAGAGAGGAAGGGAGAGGAGTAGAGGAGAGAGATGGAGAGGAAGGGAGAGGAGTAGAGGAGAGAGATGGAGAGGAAGGGAGAGGAGTAGAGGAGAGAGATGGAGAGGAAGGGAGAGGAGTAGAGGAGAGAGAGGGAGAGGAGTAGAGGAGAGAGAGGGAGAGGAGTAGAGGAGAGAGAGGGAGAGGAGTAGAGGAGAGAGAGGGAGAGGAGTAGAGGAGAGAGAGGGAGAGGAGTAGAGGAGAGAGAGGGAGAGGAGTAGAGGAGAGAGAGGGAGAGGAGTAGAGGAGAGAGATGGAGAGGAAGGGAGAGGAGTAGAGGAGAGAGATGGAGAGGAAGGGAGAGGAGTAGAGGAGAGAGATGGAGAGGAAGGGAGAGGAGTAGAGGAGAGAGATGGAGAGGAAGGGAGAGGAGTAGAGGAGAGAGATGGAGAGGAAGGGAGAGGAGTAGAGGAGAGAGATGGAGAGGAAGGGAGAGGAGTAGAGGAGAGAGATGGAGAGGAAGGGAGAGGAGTAGAGGAGAGAGATGGAGAGGAAGGGAGAGGAGTAGAGGAGAGAGATGGAGAGGAAGGGAGAGGAGTAGAGGAGAGAGATGGAGAGGAAGGGAGAGGAGTAGAGGAGAGAGATGGAGAGGAAGGGAGAGGAGTAGAGGAGAGAGATGGAGAGGAAGGGAGAGGAGTAGAGGAGAGAGATGGAGAGGAAGGGAGAGGAGTAGAGGAGAGAGATGGAGAGGAGTAGAGGAGAGAGATGGAGAGGAAGGGAGAGGAGTAGAGGAGAGAGATGGAGAGGAAGGGAGAGGAGTAGAGGAGAGAGATGGAGAGGAAGGGAGAGGAGTAGAGGAGAGAGATGGAGAGGAAGGGAGAGGAGTAGAGGAGAGAGATGGAGAGGAAGGGAGAGGAGTAGAGGAGAGAGATGGAGAGGAAGGGAGAGGAGTAGAGGAGAGAGATGGAGAGGAAGGGAGAGGAGTAGAGGAGAGAGATGGAGAGGAAGGGAGAGGAGTAGAGAGGAGAGAGAGATAAGCAAGAGATAGAGTACTCTGATCAGGAGTGTGGAACACAAACAAAACATTAGTATTTGGACAGGTTGAGTATGTGTCTGTCTGCACTGGTCTGAAACAACTGTCTTTAGCAGGACAGTGTCCGTCTGCGCTGGTCTGAAACAGCTCTCTTTAGCAGGACAGTGTCCGTCCATCTGCGCTGGTCTGAAACAGCTCTCTTTAGCAGGACAGTGTCCGTCCATCTGCGCTGGTCTGAAACAGCTCTCTTTAGCAGGACAGTGTCCGTCCATCTGCGCTGGTCTGAAACAGCTCTCTTTAGCAGGACAGTGTCCGTCTGCGCTGGTCTGAAACAGCTTTCTTTAGCAGGACAGTGTCTGTCTGTCTGCACTTTGATGAATAACCTCAAGGTCCTTTGGCAAGACTGTCCGGCTGTACAAAGACTGAACATAAACATTGTGTCTCTGACGGTGTCCTGAGCAGAAAGACAGTGAATATAAACATAAAGGCAGGAACCAGGACAAACCATTTGGCTGGGGGAGACCAGCTGCTTCTTCAAGAAGGGGAGAGTTTGACGCCTGCAGAATTGCTAGTCTTGTTATGTAAATACATTGAAGAGAAATAGAAACGCAACATGTAAAGTCTTGGTCTCATGTCTCATGTTTCATGTCCCATGTTTCATGTCCCATGTTTCATGTTTCATGTCTCATGTTTCATGTCTCATGTTTCATGTCTCATGTTTCATGTCCCATGTTTCATGTCTCATGTTTCATGTCCCATGTTTCATGTCCCATGTTTCATGTCCCATGTTTCATGTTTCATGTTTCTGAGCTGAAATAAAAGATCCCAGAAATGTTCCAAATGGAACAAAAAGCTTATATCTAAAAAATGCACAAATTTCTTTACAAGTGTGAATCAAGCGCCCCCACCGCCAACAGGGCTTCTGAATCGAGCGCCCCCACCGCCAACATGGCTTCTGAATCGAGCGCCCCCACCGCCAACAGGGCTTCTGAATCGAGCGCCCCCACCGCCAACAGGGCTTCTGAATCGAGCGCCCCCACCGCCAACAGGGCTTCTGAATCGAGCGCCCCCACCGCCAACAGGGCTTCTGAATCGAGCGCCCCCACCGCCAACAGGGCTTCTGAATCGAGCGCACCCACCGCCAACAGGGCTTCTGAATCGAGCGCACCCACCGCCAACAGGGCTTCTGAATCGAGCGCACCCACCGCCAACAGGGCTTCTGAATCGAGCGCACCCACCGCCAACAGGGCTTCTGAATCGAGCGCACCCACCGCCAACAGGGCTTCTGAATCGAGCGCACCCACCGCCAACAGGGCTTCTGAATCGAGCGCACCCACCGCCAACAGGGCTTCTGAATCGAGCGGACCCACCGCCAACAGGGCTTCTGAATCGAGCGCACCCACCGCCAACAGGGCTTCTGAATCGAGCGCACCCACCGCCAACAGGGCTTCTGAATCGAGCGCACCCACCGCCAACAGGGCTTCTGAATCGAGCGCACCCACCGCCAACAGGGCTTCTGAATCGAGCGCACCCACCGCCAACAGGGCTTCTGAATCGAGCGCACCCACCGCCAACAGGGCTTCTGAATCGAGCGCACCCACCGCCAACAGGGCTTCTGAATCGAGCGCACCCACCGCCAACAGGGCTTCTGAATCGAGCGCACCCACCGCCAACAGGGCTTCTGAATCGAGCGCACCCACCGCCAACAGGGCTTCTGAATCGAGCGCACCCACCGCCAACAGGGCTTCTGAATCGAGCGCACCCACCGCCAACAGGGCTTCTGAATCGAGCGCACCCACCGCCAACAGGGCTTCTGAATCGAGCGCACCCACCGCCAACAGGGCTTCTGAATCGAGCGCACCCACCGCCAACAGGGCTTCTGAATCGAGCGCACCCACCGCCAACAGGGCTTCTGAATCGAGCGCACCCACCGCCAACAGGGCTTCTGAATCGAGCGCACCCACCGCCAACAGGGCTTCTGAATCGAGCGCACCCACCGCCAACAGGGCTTCTGAATCGAGCGCACCCACCGCCAACAGGGCTTCTGAATCGAGCGCACCCACCGCCAACAGGGCTTCTGAATCGAGCGCACCCACCGCCAACAGGGCTTCTGAATCGAGCGCACCCACCGCCAACAGGGCTTCTGAATCGAGCGCACCCACCGCCAACAGGGCTTCTGAATCGAGCGCACCCACCGCCAACAGGGCTTCTGAATCGAGCGCCCCCACCGCCAACAGGGCTTCTGAATCCAGCGCCCCCACCGCCAACAGGGCTTCTGAATCCAGCGCCCCCACCGCCAACAGGGCTTCTGAATCCAGCGCCCCCACCGCCAACAGGGCTTCTGAATCCAGCGCCCCCACCGCCCACAGGGCTTCTGAATCCAGCGCCCCCACCGCCAACAGGGCTTTTGAATCGAGCGCCCCCACCGCCCACAAGGCTTCTGAATCGAGCGCACCCACCGCCCACAAGGCTTCTGAATCCAGCGCACCCACCGCCAACAAGGCTTCTGAATCCAGCGCACCCACCGCCAACAAGGCTTCTGAATCCAGCGCACCCACCGCCAACAAGGCTTCTGAATCCAGCGCACCCACCGCCAACAGGGCTTCTGAATCCAGCGCCCCCACCGCCAACAGGGCTTCTGAATCCAGCGCCCCCACCGCCAACAGGGCTTCTGAATCCAGCGCCCCCACCGCCAACAGGGCTTCTGAATCCAGCGCCCCCACCGCCAACAGGGCTTCTGAATCCAGCGCACCCACCGCCAACAAGGCTTCTGATTCCAGCGCACCCACCGCCAACAAGGCTTCTGAATCCAGCGCACCCACCGCCAACAGGGCTTCTGAATCCAGCGCACCCACCGCCAACAGGGCTTCTGAATCCAGCGCACCCACCGCCAACAGGGCTTCTGAATCCAGCGCACCCACCGCCAACAGGGCTTCTGAATCCAGCGCACCCACCGCCAACAGGGCTTCTGAATCCAGCGCACCCACCGCCAACAGGGCTTCTGAATCCAGCGCACCCACCGCCAACAGGGCTTCTGAATCCAGCGCACCCACCGCCAACAGGGCTTCTGAATCCAGCGCACCCACCGCCAACAGGGCTTCTGAATCCAGCGCACCCACCGCCAACAGGGCTTCTGAATCGAGCGCACCCACCGCCAACAGGGCTTCTGAATCGAGCGCACCCACCGCCAACAGGGCTTCTGAATCGAGCGCCCCCACCGCCAACAGGGCTTCTGAATCAAGTGCCCCCACCGCCAACAGGGCTTCTGAATCGAACGCACCCACCGCCAACAGGGCTTCTGAATCAAGTGCACCCACCGCCAACAGGGCTTCTGAATCGAGTGCCCCCACCGCCAACAGGGCTTCTGAATCGAGCGCACCCACCGCCAACAGCGCAACAAAAATAAAAAATTAAATCAGCGCAAGCCTTCATCGTTGTCTTTCCTCCAGAAAGGTCAGGAATGACTCGACTAGTAATGCCTTGATCTGGATCGACCGCTCGGTGACCACTGCCTTATATGAACTGTGAAAACGTACAAGCATTGAAATTGTTGCGCGATGCTAATATATTTTTGTTCTGTGTAACTTTGTTCCTGTAAAAACAGCCTGGCTCCTCCTCTCTCCTACCTGTATGAGGTGCAGCAGGGTGGCCTGGAGCTGGCTCTTAGAGAGGCCCCTGGGTTGGGGGTCGTCCGGGGCCTGTGGGGCCAGGAGGGCTGAGGGAGGATGAGGGCCAGGGGGGCAGTGGGTGTCCCCAGAGGCTTGGGCCTGGGGGCGCTTGGCCTGGGAGAAGACACTGGGGGACAGGAGCAGGGTAGGTGCCACCGTGGCTGGGATACGCTGGGGGGAGATCACCTGGAGACAGAGAGGAGATGGTTAGAGACAGAGGCCTTACTTCCACAAACACAGATCCCTCCCTGTGCAAAACCACTCCAGCACTTTGTTACAGTCCTTTGAGTCAGACAGGATATATTTAGTATTTTACAGTCCTTTGAGTCAGACAGGATATATTTAGAATTTTACAGTCCTTTGAGTCAGACAGGATATATTTAGTATTTTTTACCTGGAACTTCTGAGCAGCGGTGCCTGCAGAGTTCTTGTCAGCCAAACTGTCCAGAGACCTGGCTGTAGAATGAGCCGACTGCTGGCCGTGCTGCCCCATGGCTGGGGGGGCTGAGGGGGCTAGAGGGGCTGGCTCGTGGAAGCGAGGAGCCAGGTTAGAGGAAGTCCTAGTGGGCTCCGGGACCAGACTCTGCTCCTGTTGAACCAGCTGCAGCCTCTGGAGCAGCTCATGGGGGGAGACGACACCGGTTAGCTGCCCCGGCTGGGGATGACCTGGCAGGGGTTGGAGGTATAAGGGCTGGGGGTGCTGGAAGGGGTGGAAAGGGTGACAGGGCTGTGACTGAGGATGACCAGGCTGGGGTTGGTGGGGAGGTTGAGGCTGGGAGGGGTGTGAGGGCAACATGGGGACCAGCATCTGGGGGGGCTTGGTGGGGCTGAAGTACAACGGCCGGGCCTGGTGAGGAGGGAGGTGATGATGTTGAGAACCAGGGAAGCCCAAAGCATCCACCAGGAGAGGCTGAGGACGGGCAGACTGGAGACCAGGGATGAGAGGAGGAGGACGAGGACAACAGGGAGCGGAGGTGGTCATTGAAGGGGTGGTGGAAGTGGGCTGGTTCTGGAACAGTCTCTGGATGGGGTCTTGTCTGGCTTGGGTCTGATGGTGGAGGACAGAGGGGGCTCCGTTCTCATGCAGTCTGTTCTCGGGTGACTCGGAGACGGGTTGGAGCTGCTCCATAGGACCTCCTCTCTGGAGCTGCTTCTGAGGCTGGGAGGAGGAGGCGGCATCCTTCATGAGCTTCTGGAAGGCAGGGCAGTGCTGCGGGGGGCTGCTACCTGAGATCAGACCCCCTTCCTGGGCCTGGAGACGGAGCTGGGCCTGGACTGGGTCGTCGTAGGACAGGGAGCGGGCCACCGCCGGGCGGACACCTCCAGGCTTCCCCTGGGGCTGGGACCCTGGACCTCCTGACCCAGCCATGGGAGAGACCAGCTCTGCTCTGGGCTGCTGGACACCAAACAGAGTGGCCAGAGAGAGAGGCCTGGGCTCTCCTCGACCATCCTAAGAGAGGAAAAGGGTGATGGAGAGCGAGAGGGGGAGAGATCGGTGGTGTGAAACAGAAAGGAGAGAACACAAGGAAAACAAACAGTAGAGCCTAACTGTGAAACCAGGTCAACACTGTGTTAGACATCAGCAATTTGACCATGAAAAAAAACAAAAAACAAATTCACAGGGTGGATAAACCACATTTAACATCTACTTATTTCCATTGTGTTGAATAAGGTTGAATAAGGGGAAAGGCTCCGTGTACCTGAACAGGCCTCTCCTGTAGCCCAGGCTGGGGATAACTCTCCATAGGTTTGACAGGGATAGGTTTGATCAGGCTGGGGTTGGCATTAAGGACACTACACCCTCCTATCTCTTTAGGCTCTGGTTGGCCACCCTGAGAGGAGAGAGAGAGAGAGAGAGACATTAACAGGACATTGATGTCTGTTCATTTAACCCATTTTCATACATGGCACATTTAGGAATACATTAGTATAGCACATTATGATACAGCTGCAGACATCTTATTTCCTCAGAAATACATTAATCACAAGGCTGCAGGCTTGTTATATGCTTCAGTGCCCCCTAGTGGTAGTGGTGTGTTAGTACCTTGTCATAGTGGTAGCATGTGGTGTAGACCTTACTGTAAAACACTAACTTTTACAAGCCCTTAATTTTCTTCACTGCATTGTTGCTTAAGAAAATATTTACTAAATAAACTTAAGTAAAAAATTTTTTAAAAGTAACAAAATAACAAGGCTATATACAGGGGTACCGGTACTGAGTCAGTGTGGAGGCTATATACAGGGGGTACCGGTACTGAGTCAGTGTGGAGGCTATACACAGGGGATACCGGTACTGAGTCAGTGTGGAGGCTATATACAGGGGGTACCGGTACTGAGTCAGTGTGGAGGCTATATACAGGGGGTACCGGTACTGAGTCAGTGTGGAGGCTATATACAGGGGGTACCGGTACTGAGTCAGTGTGGAGGCTATATACAGGGGATACCGGTACTGAGTCAGTGTGGAGGCTATATACAGGGGGTACCGGTACTGAGTCAGTGTGGAGGCTATATACAGGGGGTACCGGTACTGAGTCAGTGTGGAGGCTATATACAGGGGGTACCAGTACTGAGTCAGTGTGGAGGCTATATACAGGGGGTACGGTACGGAGTCAGTGTGGAGGCTATATACAGGGGGTACCGGTACTGAGTCAGTGTGGAGGTTATATACAGGGGGTACCGGTACTGAGTCAGTGTGGAGGCTATATACAGGGGGTACCGGTACTGAGTCAGTGTGGAGGCTATATACAGGGGGTACCGGTACTGAGTCAGTGTGGAGGCTATATACAGGGGGGTACCGGTAAAGGGGGAGACCTGGTCAGTTGTACAACTGAACGCAGTCAACTGAAATGAGTCTTCCTCATTTAACCCCACCCCTCTGAATCAGAGAGGGGGCTGCCTTAATGGACGCCAGGGAACACTGGGTTAACTGCCTTGTTCAGGGGCAGAACGACAGATATTTACCTTGTCGGCTCGGTACAGAGTAAAATGTGTGGTGGTAGAGGTTAGTCGGTAATATGCACATGTAGGTAGGAGTAAAGTGACTAGATCATAAACAGCAAGTAGCAGCAGTGTAAAAACAAGGGGGGGGGGGGGTGAATCAAATAGTCTGGATGGCCATTTTATCAATAGTCCAGCAGTCTTATGGCTTGGGGGAAAAAGCTGTTAAGGAACCAAGGAACGTGAAACTCTCAACCCGCTCCACTACAGACCAGGCAATGTGAATGGGGTCCGGCCCTCCTTTTCCTGTAGTCCACAATCATCTCCTTAGTCTTGCTCACATTGATGGAGAGGTTGTTGTCATGGCACCACACTACCAGGTCTCTGACCTCCTCCCTATAGTCTCATTATTGTCGGCGATCAGGCCTACCACCATTGGGTCGTCAGCAAACTTGATGGTGTTGGAGTCGTGCCTGGCCACGCAGTTGTAGGTGAAAAGGGAGTACAGGAGGGGACTGAGCACGCTCCTCTGAGGGGCCCCGTGATGAGGATCAGCGTGGCAGATGTGTTGTTACCTAGCCTTATCACCTGGGGGCGGCCCGTCAGGAAGTCCAGGATCCCGTTGCAGAGGGAGGTGTTTAGTCCCAGGGTCCTTAGCTTAGTGATGAGCTGCGAGGGGACTATGGTGTTGAACGATGAGCTGTAGTCAATGAACAGCATTCTCACATAGGTGTTCCTTTTGTCCAGGTGGGAAAGAACAGTGTGGAGTGGGTCTAGGGTTTCTGGGATGATGGTGTTGATGTGAGCCTTTCAAAGCATTTCTCGGCTACGGGGCTGTAATCATTTAGGCAGGTTACCTTCGCTTCCTAGGGCACAGGAACTATGGTGGTCTGTTTGAAACATGTTGGTATTACAGACTCAGTCAGGGAGAAGTTGAAAATGTCAGTGAAGACACTTGCCAGTTGGTCCACGCATGCGCCGAGTCCACGTCCTGGTAACCCGTCTGGCCCCGCGGCCTGTTTAAAGGTCTTGCTCACATCGGCTACGGAGTGCGGTCTTAGCACCAGCAACAGTTTGTAGACGGCGATGAGAACGCTCTTGGTAGACAGTGTGGTCTACAGCTTATCATGAGGTACTCTACCTCGGGCGAGCAATACCTCGAGACTACTTTAATATTAGGCTTACAGTGGGGACCTACCTTGTCATAGTGGTTAACACATACAGTGGGGACCTACCCTGTCATAGTGGTAAACACATACAGTGGGCACCTACCCTGTCATAGTGGTAAACGCATACAGTGGGGACCTACCCTGTCATAGTGGTAAACGCATACAGTGGGGACCTACCCTGTCATAGTGGTAAACGCATACAGTGGGGACCTACCCTGTCATAGTGGTAAACACATACAGAGGGGACCTACCCTGTCATAGTGGTAAACGCATACAGTGGGGACCTACCCTGTCATAGTGGTAAACACATACAGTGGGGACCTACCCTGTCATAGTGGTTAACACATACAGAGGGTACCTACCCTGTCATAGTGGGGACCTACCATGTCATAGTGGGGACCTACCCTGTCATAGTGGTAAACACATACAGTGGGGACCTACCCTGTCATAGTGGGGACCTACCCTGTCATAGTGGTTAACACATACAGTGGGGACCTACCCTGTCATAGTGGTAAACACATATAGTGGGGACCTACCCTGTCATAGTGGTTAACACATACAGTGGGGACCTACCATGTCATAGTGGGGACCAACCCTGTCATAGTGGTTAACACATACAGTGGGGACCTACCTTGTCATAGTGGTTAACACATACAGTGGGGACCTACCTTGTCATACTCATTGCGTGCTTTGGTCAGCATCTGCAGGATGTCCACACCTTGTCCCTTCCCAGGGTCCCCTGCTGCCTCCAGGGCTCGAGGAGACACCAAGCCCCCCTGACCCTGTTGACCCCGCTGGGCCAGGGCCTGTTCCTGTTTCGTCAGACTGAGAGAGGAGAGGTTAGAGGTGAGTGTCGTTTGGTCTGTGTGTGTCGGTCAGTCGGTCTGTGCTGTTGTGAACTGGCAATGGTAGTGCGCGCACACACACACACACACACACACACACACACACACACACACACACACACACACACACACACACGGAACAGGGTACCATTTGAGATGCAGTCACTTAGTATTACCAGGGAATCTGTCAACTATTAGTTGGTATTATTACCAGGGAATCTGTCAACTATTAGTTGGTATTATTACCAGGGAATCTGTCAACTATGAGTTGGTATTATTAGGGTCTTTGTATCCAGTAGAGGAATGGTGCTGCTGTGGATGCTTCATCAAACAATGTTTCCACGATTTAACAATGATGGTGGAAGACAGAATGTTTTAGTGCAGACACACACACACACACACAGTGTTTTAGTGCAGCAGTGTAGACACACACACACCAGTGTTTTAGTGCAGCAGTGTAGACACACACACACACAGTGTTTTAGTGCAGCAGTGTAGACACACACAGACCAGTGTTTTAGTGCAGCAGTGTAGACACACACACACACAGTGTTTTAGTGCAGCAGTGTAGACACACACAGACCAGTGTTTAGTGCAGCAGTGTAGACACACACACACACAGTGTTTTAGTGCAGCAGTGTACACACACACAGTGTTTTAGTGCAGCAGTGTAGACACACACACACACACAGTGTTTTAGTGCAGCAGTGTAGACCACACACACACCAGTGTTTTAGTGCAGCAGTGTAGACACACACACACCAGTGTTTTAGTGCAGCAGTGTAGACACACACACACACCAGTGTTTTAGTGCAGCAGTGTAGACACACACACACCAGTGTTTTAGCGCAGCAGTGTAGACACACACACACCAGTGTTTTAGCGCAGCAGTGTAGACACACACACACCAGTGTTTTAGCGCAGCAGTGTAGACACACACACACCAGTGTTTTAGCGCAGCAGTGTAGACACACACACACCAGTGTTTTAGCGCAGCAGTGTAGACACACACACACCAGTGTTTTAGCGCAGCAGTGTAGACACACACAGACCAGTGTTTTAGTGCAGCAGTGTAGACACACACACACCAGTGTTTTAGCGCAGCAGTGTAGACACACACACACCAGTGTTTTAGTGCAGCAGTGTAGACACACACACACCAGTGTTTTAGTGCAGCAGTGTAGACACACACACACCAGTGTTTTAGTGCAGCAGTGTAGACACACACACACACCAGTGTTTTAGTGCAGCAGTGTAGACACACACACACACACACACACACACACACACACACACACACACACGTGTTTTAGTGCAGCAGTGTAGACACACACACACTAGTGTTTTAGTGCAGCAGTGTAGACACACACACACCAGTGTTTTAGTGCAGCAGTGTAGACAGACACACACACACCAGTGTTTTAGTGCAGCAGTGTAGACACACACACACACACACACACACACACACACACACACACACACACACACACACACACACACACAGTGTTTTAGTGCAGCAGTGTAGACACACACCAGTGGCAAGTAGCTGGTGGTAATCAGTGAGTGATGATGCAGGGACAGTGTCATGGGGACACAGAGAGAGAGGGTGGGAGTGTGTTACTCACTACTTCATAAGCTCTGCGATGCGCTGGCAGTCCGCCTTATCATAGAACCAGATGCCATAGATAGCTACTAGAGAGAGACAGACAGACAGAGAGCGAGAGACAGAGAGAGAGAGCGAGAGACAGAGAGAGAGCGAGAGAGACACAGAGAGAGAGAGAGACACAGAGAGAGAGAGAGAGACAGACAGAGAGCAGAGCAGGGAGCGAGACAGGTCACAGGTCAGTCAATGGCCATAACGGAGGCTCCAATCTAAATCCAGATGAAACAGTGCAGCAGCGACGTCAACATCAGTCCCCTTAGACACAGAGCCAGGGCTAAATACACGAGCTGGAGCCACGGCTAAATACACGAGCTGGAGCCACGGCAGTCGAGCTGGAGCCACGGCAGTCATTACACAGACATCACAAAACACTGGGAGAAAGGAACCAAATTCACAGCACGTGTTTGTGTGATCCAAAGTCTACAATAACCTGAACGATGAATGTCGGCGACTGCTGAGCTAGGTTCACTGCTGTGTGTGTGTGTGTGGTATGTGGGTGTGTTTTGGCAGGTTCTCTGATGCGTTCCTTCCTGGCAGGCAGGCAGGCAGAAGAGGAATAGAGGTTGTGTCCCAATCATCTCTCTTTCCTCTCAAAGAGTGCACTTGTTCACTTCCCTTAACTAAAAATGAAATCTGGTATAAGTATGGTATAAGAATATGGTATAAGTACTGGTATAAGTACTGGTATAAGAAATATGGTATAAGTACTGGTATAAGTACTGGTATAAGTACTGGTATAAGAAATATGGTATAAGTACTGGTATAAGTACTGGTATAAGAATATTGGTATAAGTACTGGTATAAGAAATATGGTATAAGAAATCTGGTATAAGTACTGGTATAAGAAATATGGTATGAGTACTGGTATAAGAATATGGTATGAGTACTGGTATAAGAAATATGGTATGAGTACTGGTATAAGAAATATGGTATAAGTACTGGTATAAGATATCGGGTATAGTACTGGTTATAAGTACTGGTATAAGTACTGGTATAAGAAATATGGTATAAGTACTGGTATAAGAAATCTGGTACAAGTACTGGTATATGAAATCTGGTATAAGTACTGGTATAAGAAATCTGGTATAAGTACTGGTATAAGAAATCTGGTATAAGTACTGGTATAAGAAATCTGGTATAAGTACTGGTATAAGAAATCTGGTATAAGTACTGGTATAACAATGGTGGAAACTCCCCCCAGGCCGAGCCTCCAACCAATACAATGCTTTTAGATGTGGGAAGCAGTGAACACTTGAGGGGAAATGTGATATTATGGGACACCCCCCGACCGTGGAGAAGGTGCTACATATAAACCCCCCCGACCGTGGAGAAGGTGCTACATATAAACCCCCCCGAAGGTGCTACATATTAATCCCCCCGACTGTGGAGAAGGTGCTACATATTAACCCCCCCGACTGTGGAGAAGGTGCTACATATAAACCCCCCCACAGTGGAGAAGGTGCTACATATTAACCCCCCCACAGTGGAGAAGGTGCTACATATAACCCCCCCACAGTGGAGAAGGTGCTACATATAAACCCCCCCCCCCCACAGTGGAGAAGGTGCTACATATTAACCCCCCGACCGTGGAGAAGGTGAGATGTATAAACCCCCCACGGTGGAGAAGGTGCTACATATAAACCCCCCACAGTGGAGAAGGTGCTACATATAAACCCCCCCACAGTGGAGAAGGTGCTACATATAAACCCCCCACAGTGGAGAAGGTGCTACATATAAACCCCCCCACAGTGGAGAAGGTGCTACATGTAACCCCCCACAGTGGAGAAGATGAGACATATACACCCCCCCACGGTGGAGAAGGTGCCAAATATAACTCCCCCCCACAGTGGAGAAGGTGATACATATAAACCCCCCCACGGTGGAGAAGGTGCTACCTATAAACGCCGCACGGTGGAGAAGGTGCTACATATAACCCCCCGCCCACAGTGGAGAAGGTGCTACGTATAAACCCCCCCACAGTGGAGAAGGTGAGACATATAAACCCCCCCACAGTGGAGAAGGTGCTACATATAAACCCCCCACAGTGGAGAAGGTGCTACATATAACCCCCCCACAGTGGAGAAGGTGCTACATATAAACCCCCCACAGTGGAGAAGGTGCTACATATAACCCCCCCACAGTGGAGAAGGTGCTACATATAACCCCCCCACAGTGGAGAAAGTGCTACATATAAACCCCCCACAGTGGAGAAGGTGCTACATATAAACCCCCTCCCCCCCACAGTGGAGAAGGTGCTACATAAAAACCCCCACAGTGGAGAAGGTGCTACATATAAGCCCCCCACAGTGGAGAAGGTGAGACATATAAACCCCCCCACAGTGGAGAAGGTGCTACATATAAACCCCCACAGTGGAGAAGGTGCTACATATAAACCCCCCCACAGTGGAGAAGGTGCTACGTATAAACCCCCCCACAGTGGAGAAGGTGAGACATATAAACCCCCCCACAGTGGAGAAGGTGCTACATATAAACCCCCCCACAGTGGAGAAGGTGCTACATATAAACCCCCCACAGTGGAGAAGGTGCTACATATAAACCCCCCTCCCCCCCACAGTGGAGAAGGTGCTACATATAAACCCCCCACAGTGGAGAAGGTGCTACGTATAAACCCCCCCACAGTGGAGAAGGTGAGACATATAAACCCCCCCACAGTGGAGAAGGTGCTACATATAAACCCCCCCACAGTGGAGAAGGTGCTACATATAAACCCCCCCACAGTGGAGAAGGTGCTACATATAAACCCCCCTCCCCCCCACAGTGGAGAAGGTGCTACATATAAACCCCCACAGTGGAGAAGGTGCTACATATAAACCCCCCCCCCCCCACAGTGGAGAAGGTGAGACGTATAAACCCCCCACAGTGGAGAAGGTGCTACATATAAACCCCCCCACAGTGGAGAAGGTGCTACATATAAACCCTTTCTCCTACTAGGACAGTGCTCATCCAGGATGATTCCTCACATCCCCGGGAACGGAAGACATACCGCTAGATTCCAGGAAGAGGTGGCTGGGCGGGGTTCAGCAGAGCACAACATATTCCACTATTGAGACACAGTGGGATTACCTACAGCCATTATATTAAAATGTACCATCTTTATCAGTCATGACTCATGCCAGACCACGTTAACTTCTTGGAAACTGTGATGACTTTTACAGAGTGGACTCATCATGGATGAAATCAAAGATAAAATACATTTTTTTTTTTTAAGTCCTGTGTTAAATCTCCTCATGGTGTTTAAGTTCATGATTCATGGCATCGTTTATGGCTGAAGTGAAGGTTCTGGGTTCTGTCACCATGACCTCATTACCTTCTTAGTCTAATAACTAGTCAGTGGAGCCAACGTCAATATTACAGACAGATACGTGCTATGAGAAAGCACAACATGTCTCTGTGGCAGTTACCCAGGGTTAAGGGCAGGCTGGGGCCCCATTCATTAGGGTGGTGGGTAGAGGGGTGATTGAGACTCTGCAGCAGTGGGAGTTGGAAGCCAGGCCACTACTCTACTCAGCGTGGCTGAGACAGGAGCCCCGTTGACAGGCAGACCAGGAACACTTCTCCTGTCACCGTCACAGTGAGAACTCAGGCAGCCTCAAATAGGTCGCGTAGGAAGATAACGCTCTGGCACGGCGGTCGGCCCAAGAAAAGAGGACAGGGGGCGAGATAAGGAGAGAGAAGGAGGGAAGAGTGAGGGGCGACAGGGCGGAGACTGAGGGACTGAAGGCCAGCCAGTAGACTAGAGCATGTTGACTCCTGACTGACAGAGAGACAAGACTACAGTGAGAGAGTAACTGAGTCAGTGAGGACAGCGGGTCTGAGTTGCTGGATCTTAAGGTTGGAGCTGCTACTGTGTCCATCTGCCTGCCTGCTGCCATCCTGTCTGCCCTCTGAGGCCCTGCACTGCCCTGCCTGCCTGGGGCTGTGGAGAGCCAAGCTAAAGGTCACCGCCTGGAAAAAGGACCAGACAGACACTCCAAGCCCTGGGAAATTTAAGAACCAGCGAGGGCAGCGAGGAGAGAGATCTCTGGAGGAGCTGAGGAGAGACCACTTAGTAGTAGCTACAGGGGACTACTCTGGTTAGACTCATATACTACTCTCTCTGGGAAGGACTGAGACATTACCCAGCCTCACACCAGACAGTCTCTCTGGAAAGGACTGAGACATTACCCAGCCTCACACCAGACAGTCTCTCTGGAAAGGACTGAGACATTACCCAGCCTCACACCAGACAGTCTCTCTGGGAAGGACTGAGACATTACCCAACCTCACACCAGACAGTCTCTCTGGGAAGGACTGAGACATTACCCAGCCTCACACCAGACAGTCTCTCTGAGAAGGACTTGAGACATTCCCAGCCTCACACCAGACAGTCTCTCTGAGAAGGACTGAGACATTACCCAGCTCACACCAGACAGTCTCTCTGGAAGGACTGAGACATTACCCAGCCTCACACCAGACAGTCTCTCTGAGAAAGGACTGAGACATTACCAACCTCACACAGACAGTCTCTCTGAGAGACTGAGACATTAGGCAGACCGGACTGCACACCAGACAGACTCTCTGAGAAGACAG
>NW_022261985.1:7471219-7501219 GCF_002021735.2 Oncorhynchus kisutch
GTGTATCTGTCCATAAACATTAGTGGTATCTAGTGGTATAGTGTGTCTGTCCATAAACATTAGTGGTATCTAGTGGTATAGTGTATCTGTCCATAAACATTAGTGGTATCTAGTGGTATAGGGTGTATCTGTCCATAAACTTAGTGGTATCTAGTGGTATAGTGTGTCTGTCCATAAACATTAGTGGTATCTAGTGGTAAGTGTATCTGTCCATAAACATTAGTGGTATCTAGTGGTATAGTGTATCGTCCATAAACATTAGTGGTATCTAGTGGTATAGTGTATCTGTCCATAAACATTAGTGGTATCTAGTGGTATATGTATCTGTCCATAAACATTAGTGGTATCTAGTGGTATAGTGTCTGTCCATAACATTAGTGGTATCTAGTGGTATAGTGTATCTGTCCATAAACATTAGTGGTATCTAGTGGTATAGTGTACTCTGTCCATAAACATTAGTGGTATCTAGTGGTATAGTGTATCTGTCCATAAACATAGTGGTATCTAGTGGTATAGTGTATCTGTCCATAAACATTAGTGGTATCTAGTGGTATAGTGTATCTGTCCATAAACATTAGTGGTATCTAGTGGTATAGTGTATCTGTCCATAAACTTATGGGTATCTAGTGGTATAGTGTATCTGTCCATAAACATTAGTGGTATCTAGTGGTATATGTGTCTGTCCATAAACATTAGTGGTATCTAGTGGTATATGTGTATCTGTCCATAAACATTAGTGGTATCTAGTGGTATAGTGTGTCTGTCCATAAACATTAGTGGTATCTAGTGGTATAGTGTATCTGTCCATAACATTAGTGGTATCTAGTGGTATAGTGTGTCTGTCCATAAACATTAGTGGTTCTAGTGGTATAGTGTGTCTGTCCATAACATTTAGTGGTATCTAGTGTATAGTGTATCTGTCCATAAACATTAGTGGTATCTAGTGGTATAGTGTGTCTGTCCATAAACATTAGTGGTATCTAGTGGTATAGTGTTCTGTCCATAAACATTAGTGGTATCTAGTGGTATAGTGTTTCTGTCCATAAACATTAGTGGTATCTAGTGGTATAGTGTGTCTGTCCATAAACATTAGTGGTATCTAGTGGTATAGTGTGTCTCTGTCCATAAACATTAGTGGTATCTAGTGGTATAGTGTATCTGTCCATAAACATTAGTGGTATCTAGTGGTATAGTGTATCTGTCCATAAACATTAGTGGTATCTAGTGGTATAGTGTGTCTGTCCATAAACATTAGTGGTATCTAGTGGTATAGTGTATCTGTCCATAAACATTAGTGGTATCTAGTGGTATAGTGTATCTGTCCATAAACATTAGTGGTATCTAGTGGTATAGTGTTTGTCTGTCCATAAAAAACATTAGTGGGTATCTAGTGGTATAGTGTATCTGTCCCTAACATTGTGGTATCTAGTGGTATAGTGTGTCTGTCCATAAACATTAGTGGTATCTAGTGGTATAGTGTATTCGTCCATAACATTAGTGGTATCTAGTGGTATAGTGTATCTGTCCATAAACCATTAGTGGTATCTAGTGGTATAGTGTATCGGTCCATAAACATTAGTGGTATCTAGTGGTATAGTGTGTTGTCCATAAACATTAGTGGGATCTAGTGGTATAGTGTATCTGTCCATAAACATTATTGTATCTAGTGGTATAGTGTATCTGTCCATAAACATTAGTGGTATCTAGTGGTATAGGTATCTGTCCTAAACATTAGTGGTATTAGTGGTATAGTGTATCTGTCCTAAACCATTAGTGGTATCTAGTGGTATAGTGTATCTGTCCATAAACATTAGTGGTATCTAGTGGTATAGTGTATCTGTCCATAAACATTAGTGGTATCTAGTGGTATAGTGTAATTGTCCATAAACATTAGTGGTATCTAGTGGGTATAGTGTATCTGTCCATAAACATTAGTGGTATTAGTGGTATAGTGTATCTGTCCATAACATTAGTGGTATCTATGGTATAGTGTATCTGTCCATAAACATTAGTGTTCTCTAGTGGTATAGTTGTATCTGTCCATAAACATTAGTGGTATCTCGTGGTAGTGTGTCTGTCCATAAACCTTAGTGGTATCTAGTGGTATAGTGTGTCTGTCCATAAACTTAGTGGTATCTATTGGTATAGTGTATCTGTCCATAAACATTAGTGGTATCTAGTGGTATAGTGTGTCTGTCCAATAAACATGAGTGGTATTAGTGGTATAGTGTATCTGTCCATAAACATTAGTGGTATCTAGTGGTATAGTGTGTCTGTCCATAAACATTAGTGGTATCTAGTGGTTATAGTGTGTCTGTCCATAAACATTAGTGGTATCTAGTGGTATAGTGTGTCTGTCCATAAACATTAGTGGTATCTAGTGGTATAGTGTATCTGTCCCATAAACCTTAGTGGTATCTAGTGGTATAGTGTGTCTGTCCATAAACATTAGTGGTATCTTAGTGGTATAGTGTGTCTGTCCATAAACATTAGTGGTATCTAGTGGTATAGTGGTCTGTCTAAACATAGAAAACTTAGTGGTTCCATAAACATAGTGGTATCTAGTGGTATAGTGTGTCTGTCCATAAACATTAGTGGTATCTAGTGGTATAGTGTGTCTTGTCCATAAACATTGTGGGTATCTAGTGGTATAGTGTGATCTGTCCATAAAACATTAGTGGTATCTAGTGGTATAGTGTATCTGTCCATAAACATAGTGGTATCTAGTGGTATAGTGTATCTGTCCATAAACATTAGTGTATCTAGTGGTATAGTGTATCTGTCCATAAACATTAGTGGTATCTAGTGGTATAGTGTACTCTGTCCAAAATTAGTGGTATAGTGGTATAGTGTATCTGTCCATAAACATTAGTGGTATCTAGTGGTATAGTGTGTCTGTCCATAAACATTAGTGGTATCTTAGTGTGGTATAGTGTATCTGTTCCATAAACATTAGTGGTATCTAGTGTATAGTGTATCGTCCATAAACATTAGTGGTATCTAGTGGTATAGTGTATCATGTCCATAACATTAGTGGTATCTAGTGGTATAGTGTGTCTGTCCATAAACATTAGTGGTAATCTAGTGGGGTAATAGTGTACTAGTGGTATAGTGTATCTGTCCATAAACATTAGTGGTATCTAGTGGTATAGTGTGTCTGTCCATAAACATTAGTGGTATCTAGTGGTATAGTGTATCTGTCCTAAACATTAAGTGTATCTAGTGGTATAGTGGTGTCTGTCCATAAACAATTAGTGGTATCTAGTGGTATAGTGTGTCTGTCCATAAACATTAGTGGTATCTAGTGGTATAGTGTATCTGTCCATAAACATAGTGGTATCTAGTGGTATAGTGTGTCTGTCCATAACCTTAGTGGTATCTAGTGGTATAGTGTGTCTGTCCATAACATTAGTGGTATCTAGTGGTATAGTGTATCTGTCCATAAACATTAGTGGTATCTAGTGGTATATAGTGTGTCTGTCCATAACATTAGTGGTATCTAGTGGTATAGTGTGTCTGTCCATAAACATTAGTGGTTATCCTAGTGGTTATAGGTATCTGTCCATAAACATTTCAACTCTCTTAGTTGGTATTTACATACAAAGGCAGAATAACGTTTAATTTGGTAACAAATTATCTGACAGTATTTTCTGTCGCGGAATACATGGCGAGCAGCACGGTTGGGGGTCAATTACACTGAAATTACAATTCAATGTGAAATTGGAAAAATAGCAGAGAGCAGCAATGAACGGGGTTCACAGGATGACAGAAAGGACAGCAGATCAGTTAGATAACAAAGCAGGCCACTCTATCATGTAGGAACTATCTTCCTTTATGTGCCATCCAGTGAAAGCATTACCGTGGTTATCTCAATACCACAGGGTGATGCAAATTAAGTTAGTCTATTAATGTAGGTTGGTTATTTTGAATGAAGCAGGTAATCATTCTTAAAGCCTTTCCTTCATGTATTGAGTGTATATATATATATATATATATATATGCCGACTACGCAAGCCACATAAAACGGAAACAATATGTGATAATACAGAAATACTACAAGATTACAAAAAAAATACAAGACATTTCATATTGTTTATCTTCATCATTTAAATCTGACATCATTTTGCATGAAACAAAGTCCACTTGATCAATAGGTATTCCTCTAGATCCTATGGTGCCGCTGGTGCCAATGAAATCTATAGTGGTGCCAATGAGATCTATAGTGGTGCCAATAACATCTATAGTGGTGCCAATGAGATATATAGTGGTGCCAATGACATCTATAGTGGTGCCAATGACATCTATAGTGGTGCCGATGACATCTATAGTGGTGCCGATGACATCTATAGTGGTGCCAATGAGATCTATAGTGGTGCCAATGACATATATAGTGGTGCCAATGACATCTATAGTGGATGACATCTATAGTGGTGCCAATGACATCTATAGTGGTGCCACTCCGCTGTCACCCTCAGTCCCCTTTTCTCACCTTCTCTCACAGACGCCGGCTGCGGGTTTTTCTAGACACAGACAGAGGCCTCAATATTCAGCTATACAGTGAGCATTAGTACAATGGCACGTAAGCAAACTAGTAACAACATAATCAATGGTGGAGATCTTTAGAAGACCCCATAATCAATTGTAATCCTTCAGGGTCAATCAAAATAGATCATTGGCTGTCAATCGTATTGTTCTTTACTGTATACAATTTTTGGTGTCTTGACATGGTCAAATAACTCAATAGATTGGTAAATATTTGTGTTCTAATTTGGCACACAGACACTAGAGCCCATGAGTGACTTGGTGAAAGAATGGCACAGACTGGCCTATAGGTGGCGCTGTTATAAGAAGTCTCACTTCAACCCTGATATGCGTCGCCCCGTTTGACCTAGAGACTTGAAACTTTGTATGTAGGTGTTTTTACTCCTGCTAAACAAATGTGCCTCAAGGACCCATAAGGATTCTTCTCCATATTGGACATTTTGGAAAACTTTTGAAAAAAAAAAAAATGGGTTTCTCATGAACCATAAGACCAAACACAATGTGTATGTATGGTATATTATATCAACTTCATTTGACTAAGGGATTGGTTAAGAGATGGCTGAGTTATTGATCAATCAGGAAAAAATTTTTAGGGTCATTACCGTGATGAACCATGTTAAGTTTGGCATTGAGATCTTTAAGAAATAAAGGAAGCTATTAACTTTGTAACGCTAACCCTTTAAATAATATTACAACATCTAAAAGCAAGATTCACTTCAGATGTGGTCTTTGGATCACAATAGTCCCTGAAGACTTGGAGAAAATAAAGCTGATGCATTATAACCATAAGGTTTCCTCTGAAACAAGGGCAGATTTGTATACCGCTGAGACAGGTTCTCAGAAACTTTGTGTTTAGAATAACTTGGTCTTTTAGCTGCACATGCAGGGTTTTGGACATAGGAGGTCACACCATAAGGTGGAGGTCACACCATAAGGTGTAGGTCACACCATAAGGTGGAGGTCTGACCATAAGGTGGAGGTCACATCATAAGGTGGAGGTCACATCATAAGGTGGAGGTCACACCATAAGGTGGAGGTCACATCATAAGGTGGAGGTCACACCATAAGGTGGAGGTCTGACCATAAGGTGGAGGTCAAACCATAAGGTGGAGGTCACACCATAAGGTGGAGGTCACATCATAAGGTGGAGGTCACATCATAAGGTGGAGGTCACACCATAAGGTGGAGGTCACACCATAAGGTGGAGGTCACACCATAAGGTGGAGGTCACATCATAAGGTGGAGGTCACATCATAAGGTGGAGGTCACATCATAAGGTGGACGTCACACCATAAGGTGGAGGTCATACCCTAAGGCGGAGGTCACACCATAAGGTGGAGGTCATACCATAAGGTGGAGGTCACACCATAAGGTGGAGGTCATACCCTAAGGGAGGTCACACCATAAAGTGGAGGTCACACCATAAGGTGGAGGTCACACCCTAAGGTGGAGGTCTGACCATAAGGTGGAGGTCACATCATAAGGTGGAGGTCACACCATAAGGTGGAGGTCACACCATAAGGTGGAGGTCTGACCATAAGGTGGAGGTCACATCATAAGGTGGAGGTCTGACCATAAGGTGGAGGTCACATCATAAGGTGGAGGTCACAACATAAGGTGGAGGTCACACCATAAGATGTAGGTCACACCATAAAGTGGAGGTCATACCATAAGATGTAGGTCACACCATAAGTTGGAGGTCATACCATAAGGTGGAGGTCACACCATAAGGTGGAGGTCATACCCTAAGGGAGGTCACACCATAAAGTGGAGGTCACACCATAAGGTGGAGGTCATACCCTAAGGTGGAGGTCACATCATAAGGTGGAGGTCACATCATAAGGTGGAGGTCACATCATAAGGTGGAGGTCACACCATAAGGTGGAGGTCTGACCATAAGGTGGAGGTCACATCATAAGGTGGAGGTCACAACATAAGGTGGAGGTCACACCATAAGATGTAGGTCACACCATAAAGTGGAGGTCATACCATAAGATGTAGGTCACACCATAAGGTGGAGGTCATACCATAAGGTGGAGGTCACACCATAAGGTGGAGGTCATACCCTAAGGGAGGTCACACCATAAGGTGGAGGTCAATACCCTAAGGTGGAGGTCTTAAGATAAGGTGGAGGTCACACCATAAGGTGGAGGTCACATCATCAGGTGGAGGTCTGACCATAAGGTGGAGGTCTGACCATAAGGTGGAGGTCACACCATAAGGTGGAGGTCACACCATAAGGTGGAGGTCACACCATAAGGTGGAGGTCATAACCTAAGGTGGAGGTCACACCATAAGGTGGAGGTCACACCATAAGGTGGAGGTCTGACCATAAGGTGGAGATCTGATCATAAGGTGGAGGTCTGACCATGAGGTGGAGGTCACAACATAAAGTGGAGGTCTGACCATGAGGTGGAGGTCACAACATAAGGTGGAGGTCTGACCATAAGGTGGAGGTCACAACATAAGGTGGAGGTCTGACCATACGGTGGAGATCTGATCATAAGGTGGAGGTCTGACCATAAGGTGGAGGTCACAACATAAGGTGGAGGTCTGACCATACGGTGGAGATCTGATCATAAGGTGGAGGTCTGACCATAAGGTGGAGGTCACAACATAAGGTGGAGGTCACACCATAAGGTGGAGGTCACAACATAAGGTGGAGGTCACACCATAAGGTGGAGGTCACAACATAAGGTGGAGGTCTGACCATAAGGTGGAGGTCACAACATAAGGTGGAGGTCTGACCATAAGGTGGAGGTACACCATAAGGTGGAGGTCACACCATAAGGTGGAGGTCACAACATAAGGTTTGATCTTGGGGTATATGAGATCCTGTCGTTCTTTTGTTTGGGGCAGAACTCAGGTGAGACATCAGTTGTATGTGTGATGTTTGATCTGTGACTTCTGTCTACAGCTGTAATTTGATCCAAACTGTTATTATTTATAAGTTCACATTTTGAGTGTTCCTTATTTGTTAAGTAAAACACAGAGCCCAGAAAAGTGGAACCAACAACCCTGGTGAGCAGTAAGTCACAGTAGAGACAACTCTTATCCAGAGCAACTAGGGTTATGTGCACTGCTCAATATTTTTTGACCTAATCAGTTCGGGATTCGAACCAGCGACCTTCCGGTTACTGGTCCGCTAGGCTACATACCTCCCCCAGACAAGACAAACACTCCCCCCGAGCCCTGAGCTATGGCATCTTTATTGAAGTTGAAAACACTTTCAAATAGGAAAAAGTTCAAAGCAGCGTTGGGTACTACTAGGTTACAACAGACTATGGCAATTCTAGATTATGTCCCAAATGGCACCCTAAACTTTTAGTAGTGAACCACTTTTGACCAGTGCTCTGGTGCACTATGAAGGGAGTAGGGTGCGAGTTGGGACGTACCTCTTATCCTTACGAGGAGAAATATCAAGTAACAAACTAACAAAGCCATGATGAGAGAAAAAAAAACGCCAATACTGTGTTGTGTATGATTGTCCTGTTACTCATGTTGGGCCCAATTCAGACACGGATATGTTGTCTTGTTGAGTGTTACTTACCTCAAGTCTGAATCAGGCCTGTTATAAACATGTCATTGTTAGTGGCTGAATTGGTGAAATATCCATGTAGAGAAAGAGATCAGTGTAATAGTTCTGTCATTATCACATTGGATTGTGTCACAGGGTGTAAGTATACTATATATATAATCATTACAGTGTTACTGTAACTTAAAATGGTGCTGCGCATCGTTCACAAAATATTAACTGGTTTCTCTAACAATGGTGCTACATTTGGAAATGGGACTTCTGAATCTCCAGTGAACATTTTGGCAGCATAAATACTTCCTTAAACAGTTGTCTGTTTCCTTCGTGTCTCTGCATATTCTTGTAAAGCAGTTCAACTAGGACTCATTCCCATGTTCAAAACGGTCAGTGGGTGAATATGGGTAAAGTCTAAGAAATAACAGTTTGTTTGTACCAAATAGTTTAACAATGACATTCGGGGTATTCTCTGTATACTACTATCCGTAGATTCATGCACATATACCAGCATTACACAACATAAAGTCACTAACAATACTGTCAACGCCAACATTCAATCCCTTAACTTTATATACAATACATACAAAAACGAGAACTTTTCCCCCAAAAGGAGAAAATATGGACCCGTTCAAGGATCCTAAACATGTAAACATGAAATAAGGAAAGATGTGTCAAATTTTTTATAGATATATATATTTTTATACAGTATATAACCATGGGTTGTATTCATTTAGTGCACAACGTTGAAAAACGTTTTGCAATGGAAAACGAAAAAGGTAGTGCCTCCCTGTTTCAGTCCGTTGTCTTCGGGGCGGCAGCGTAGCCTAGTGGTTAGAGTGTTGGACTAGTAACTGGAAGGTTGCAAGTTCAAATCCCCGAGCTGACAAGGTACAAATCTGTCGTTCTGCCCCTGAACAAGGCAGTTAACCCATTGTTCCCAGGCCGTCATTGTAAATAAGAATGTGTTCTTAACTGACTTGCCTGGTTAAATAAAGGTAAAATTAAAAAAATTCTTTCAAAGACGTCGGTGCCTAATTAATACAATCCTGGTTTGTCTGGGAACTGTCATTGTCTCTTCTCCTTCATCTGCAGTTACATGAGTGTTAGCTGTGTTGCTGGCGATATCAATATACAATAGAACAGGGAATCCAAGCCCAGTCAGTCCCCATTCAGGTCCTGTAATGACTGTCTCGTATTACTTCTCCAGTCCACTGCCTGATAGAAAGGCAGATATAATGTCCTTTTGATGATGCTCCAAGCTGGTCTCATCTGAGACAGTTGGTGGTTTCTCTTCCTCTAGAGGCAGCCTGGTTATTCCTGGTGGTTTCTCTTCCTCTAGAGGCAGCCTAGTTACTTCCTGGTGGTTTTGTCCTCCTCTAGGGGCAGCCTGGTTACTTCCTGGTGGTTTTGTCCTCCTCTAGAGGCAGCCTAGTTACTTCCTGGTGGTTTTGTCCTCCTCTAGTGGCAGCCTAGTTACTTCCTGGTGGTTTTGTCCTCCTCTAGAGGCAGCCTAGTTACTTCCTGGTGGTTTTGTCCTACTCTAGAGGCAGCCTGGTTACTTCCTGGTGGTTTTGTCCTCCTCTAGAGGCAGCCTAGTTACTTCCTGGTGGTTTTGTCCTCCTCTAGTGGCAGCCTAGTTACTTCCTGGTGGTTTTGTCCTCCTCTAGCGGCAGCCTGGTTACTTCCTGGTGGTTTTGTCCTCCTCTAGTGGCAGCCTGGTTACTTCCTGGTGGTTTTGTCCTCCTCTAGGGGCAGCCTGGTTACTTCCTGGTGGTTTCTCTTCCTCTAGAGGCAGCCTAGTTACTTCCTGGTGGTTTTGTCCTCCTCTAGGGGCAGCCTAGTTACTTCCTGGTGGTTTTGTCCTCCTCTAGGGGCAGCCTGGTTACTTCCTGGTGGTTTCTCTTCCTCTAGAGGCAGCCTGATGGTTCCTGGTGGTTTTGTCCTCCTCTAGGGGCAGCCTGGTTACTTCCTGGTGGTTTTGTCCTCCTCTAGAGGCAGCCTGATGGTTCCTGGTGGTTTTGTCCTCCTCTAGTGGCAGCCTGGTTACTTCCTGGTGGTTTCTCTTCCTCTAGAGGCAGCCTGATGGTTCCTGGTGGTTTTGTCCTCCTCTAGGGGCAGCCTGGTTGGTTCCTGGTGGGTTTGTCCTCCTCTAGAGGCAGCCTGATGGTTCCTGGTGGTTTTGTCCTCCTCTAGGGGCAGCCTGGTTACTTCCTGGTGGTTTTGTCCTCCTCTAGTGGCAGCCTGGTTACTTCCTGGTGGTTTCTCTTCCTCTAGAGGCAGCCTGGTTACTTCCTGGTGGTTTCTCTTCCTCTAGAGGCAGCCTGATGGTTCCTGGTGGTTTTGTCCTCCTCTAGTGGCAGCCTGGTTGGTTCCTGGTGGTTTTGTCCTCCTCTAGGGGCAGCCTGGTTGGTTTCTGGTGGTTTTGTCCTCCTCTAGGGGCAGCCTGGTTGGTTCCTGGTGGGTTTGTCCTCCTCTAGGGGCAGCCTGGTTGGTTCCTGGTGGGTTTGTCCTCCTCTAGGGGCAGCCTGGTTGGTTCCTGGTGGTTTTGTCCTCCTCTAGGGGCAGCCTGGTTGGTTCCTGGTGGGTTTGTCCTCCTCTAGAGGCAGCCTGATGGTTCCTGGTGGTTTTGTCCTCCTCTAGGGGCAGCCTGGTTGGTTCTTGGTGGTTTTGTCCTCCTCTAGGGGCAGCCTGGTTGGTTCCTGGTGGTTTTGTCCTCCTCTAGGGGCAGCCTGGTTGGTTCCTGGTGGGTTTGTCCTCCTCTAGAGGCAGCCTGATGGTTCCTGGTGGTTTTGTCCTCCTCTAGGGGCAGCCTGGTTGGTTCCTGGTGGGTTTGTCCTACTCTAGGGGCAGCCTGATGGTTCCTGGTGGTTTTGTCCTCCTCTAGGGGCAGCCTGATGGTTCCTGGTGGGTTTGTCCTCCTCTAGGGGCAGCCTGGTTGGTTCCTGGTGGGTTTGTCCTCCTCTAGTGGCAGCCTGGTTGGTTTCTGGTGGTTTTGTCCTCCTCTAGGGGCAGCCTGGTTGGTTCTCTGGTCACCCAATCCAGACATGGAATAGAATCACTGAGCCAGGCATGACTATATATCGGTCCATGATATTTTGTGTTCATGACTCCACTGGTCTGTTTCATAGTGTGTGTGTGTCTGTCCTTCCTTCCTTTCCTAGGATGTGTGTGTGTGTCCTCCCTTCCTTCCCTAGGATGTGTGTGTGTCCTTCCTTCCTTTCCTAGGATGTGTGTGTGTGTCCTTCCTTCCTTCCCTAGGATGTGTGTGTGTGTCCTTCCTTCCTTTCCTAGGATGTGTGTGTGTGTCTTTCCTTCCTTTCCTAGGATGTGTGTGTGTGTCCTCCACTGAGCCAGAGTGTAAACAAAGAGGGTGCCACACATCTCCTGTAGTTATATGACTTCCCAGTGTCTTCCTCAGACACTTCACATAGCTGGAATATATTACACGTTCAGTATGCTTTATCCAGTCTCACACAGCAGTCCACACAGCAGTGAGTCCACACAGCAGTGAGTCCACACAGCAGTGAGTCCACACAGCAGTGAGTCCACACAGCAGTGAGTCCACACGTCAGTGAGTCCACACGACAGTGAGTCCACACAGCAGTGAGTCCACACAGCAGTGAGTCCACACGTCAGTGAGTCCACACAGCAGTGAGTCCACACAGCAGTGAGTCCACACAGCAGTGAGTCCACACATCAGTGAGTCCACACAGCAGTCCACACAGCAGTCTCACACAGCAGTCCACACAGCAGTGAGTCCACACAGCAGTGAGTCCACACAGCAGTGAGTCCACACAGCAGTCTCACACAGCAGTGAGTCCACACAGCAGTGAGTCCACACAGCAGTGAGTCCACACAGCAGTGAGTCCACACAGCAGAGAGTCCACACAGCAGAGAGTCCACACAGCAGTGAGTCCACACGTCAGTGAGTCCACACAGCAGTGAGTCCACACAGCAGTGAGTCCACACAGCAGTGTGTCCACACAGCAGTGAGTCCACACGTCAGTGAGTCCACACAGCAGTGAGTCCACACGTCAGTGAGTCCACACAGCAGTCTCACACAGCAGTGAGTCCACACAGCAGTGAGTCCACACAGCAGTGAGTCCACACAGCAGTGAGTCCACACAGCAGAGAGTCCACACAGCAGAGAGTCCACACAGCAGTGAGTCCACACGTCAGTGAGTCCACACAGCAGTGAGTCCACACAGCAGTGAGTCCACACAGCAGTGTGTCCACACAGCAGTGAGTCCACACGTCAGTGAGTCCACACAGCAGTGAGTCCACACGTCAGTGAGTCCACACGTCAGTGAGTCCACACAGCAGTGAGTCCACACGGTAGTGAGTCCACACATCAGTGAGTCCACACAGCAGTGAGTCCACACGGTAGTGAGTCCACACGTCAGTGAGTCCACACAGCAGTGAGTCCACACATCAGTGAGTCCACACGGCAGTGAGTCCACACGTCAGTGAGTCTACACAGCAGTGAGTCCACACGGTAGTGAGTCCACACGACAGTGAGTCCACACAGCAGTGAGTCCACACAGCAGTGAGTCCACACGGCAGTGAGTCCACACAGCAGTGAGTCCACACGGCAGTGAGTCCACACAGCAGTGAGTCCACACAGCAGTGAGTCCACACAGCAGTGAGTCCACACAGAGCTTCTGTTGGTATATAATCTAGTATGTCCACCAACATTGATGTTGCACTGGTACTTTGTCTCTATAGTCACATTACAGTCTTTATCCGCAACCCCAGATGGAGCAGACCGTGCCCCAACAGTAAGTCATAGGTCTAAGGTCGCGGCCCAGCGTTCGGGAGTGGTCTGTCTATAGCAGGGAGCTGGTAGGGCTGCCAGGCAAGGGTGGGCTGTGGCTCTGGTGGCTGTGGTCCTGGCTGTGTGTAGGGCTGTAGCTCTGGCTGTGTCTCAGGGGCAGCAGGTCGTAGTGGCTGGGGATGTGGCTGTTCCTGGGGAGGTCGTACGGGTTCTGAGGGTACGTGGGAACCACCACACCGTTACAGCCCTGGAGAACACTCACCTTGGGTTCTAAAGGGGGGATGAAGTGATGGAGGGATATAGATAGGGGGATGGAGGGATATAGATGGAGGGATAGAGATAGGGGGATGGAGGGATATAGATAGGGGGATGGAGGGATATAGATGGAGGGATAGAGATAGGGGGATGGAGGGATATAGATAGGGGGATGGAGGGATATAGATGGAGGGATAGAGATGGAGGGATAGAGATAGGGGGATGGAGGGATTGAGTGATATAGATAGAGGGATGGAGGGATATAGATAGGGGGATGGAGGGATAGAGGGATGGAGGGATATAGATAGGGGGATGGAGGGATATAGATGGAGGGATAGAGATAGGGGGATGGAGGGATAGAGATAGGGGGATGGAGGGATGGAGGGATATAGATAGGGGGATATAGATAGGGGGATGGAGGGATATAGATAGGGGGATGGAGGGATATAGATAGGGGGATGGAGGGATATAGATAGGGGGATGGAGGCATATAGATGGAGGGATAGAGATAGGGGGATGGAGGGATATAGATAGGGGGATGGAGGGATATAGATAGGGGGATGGAGGGATATAGATGGAGGGATATAGATAGGGGGATGGAGGGATATAGATAGGGGGATGGAGGGATGAAGAGAGAAAGAGAGGCTTGAACATTTCTGACTAATCAAATTGATCATTCAAACACTTCATACAAGTAGTATAACCCCCTCAGACAGAGAGAGAGAACAGACCGACAACAGACAAAGACAACAGACAGAGACAACAGACATAGACAACAGACTGAAACAACAGACTGAAACAACAGACATAGACAACAGACTGAAACAACAGACATAGACAACAGACAGAGACAACAGACATAGACAACAGACTGAAACAACAGACTGAAACAACAGACTGAAACAACAGATATAGACAACAGACTGAAACAACAGACATAAACAACAGACTGAAACAAATTCAACTTCCTCGTGATCTTCTCCAGAACTAAAGGGATGTCGATGACCCTACATCCCCCGTAACTCACCCAGTAGGATATCTACATAACTATATATCTACATAACTATATATCTATAACTCACCCAGTAGGACATCTACATAACTATATATCTACATAACTATATATCTATAACTCACCCAGTAGGACATCTACATAACTATATATCTACATAACTATATATCTATACCTCACCCAGTAGGACATCTACATAACTATATATCTATAACTCACCCAGTAGGACATCTACATAACTATATATCTACATAACTATATATCTATACCTCTCCCAGTAGGACATCTACATAACTATATATCTAGAACTCACCCAGTAGGACATCTACATAACTATATACCTATAACTCACCCAGTAGGACATCTACATAACTATATATCTATAACTCACCCAGTAGGACATCTACATAACTATATATCTATAACTCACCCAGTAGGACATCTACATAACTATATATCTATAACTCACCCACATCATAGACATTCTTGCTGGAGGTGTGTGTGGCGGTGGTGGTGACTATAGCAGAGGAGCAGTAGGACATGTCGTGGTGGACAGGACTCTTCATCTCTACATAGCTGCTCTCTGTGTGTTTACAGGCCACAGCCAGCGGGTCATTGATGGTGGCGTAGGGGTTCTCACTGTTCAGAGAGCAGGTGCTGGACAGGGAACCCTTCATGTAGTCTGACAAAGACAAATAACACACTGAGAAGCAGGAACACGGGAACACTTTTTTTTAACAAGGTGAAGGTATCTGTTTGCGAATGATTCTGATATCAGCGATGACATTGTCAGCCTTTCAATGCATTTGTCATATCAACATTGGGAAGACGAATACAACATGAGATTATAATTCTACCCCGGGAGGTAAGAGAAGTGAAAACTCTTATCCACTGACAACCTGTAGATAAACAATTAAAAACAGAGTACAGGGTAAATTACACAGGACACAACATTCACACTATTAGTAACATATCACAGTATAAAGCATTTACATCCAAAAGTAGTGAGTTTGTTTATGGGGTGTTGTGTTAGTTAGAGACTGGAGGAGAGGAGGAGAGGACCAGAGAGGACTGTGTTAGGTAGAGACTGGAGGAGAGGAGGAGAGAGGACTGTGTTAGGTAGAGACTGGAGGAGAGGAGGAGAGGACCAGAGAGGACTGTGTTTGGTAGAGACTGGAGGAGAGGAGGAGAGAGGAGTGTGTTAGGTAGAGACTGGAGGAGAGGAGGAGAGAGGACTGTGTTAGGTAGAGACTGGAGGAGAGGAGGAGAGAGGAGTGTGTTAGGTAGAGACTGGATGAGAGGACCAGAGAGGAGTGTGTGAGACCATCAGGAGGAAGGAACACACACAGAGGAGGAGATCACAGGCGTGCCCTGTGGAGAGAGAGAGACAGAGGTCAAAACACACACATCAGTTCATACACATCAGTTCATACACAAACCAGAGTATGTGAGCGGTGTTGAGTGGTCTGAAATCCCGCTCATTGCTTACAGAGCGGTGTTGAGTGGTCTGAAATCCCGCTCATTGCTTTCAGAGCGGTGTCGAGTGGTCTGAAATCCCGCTCATTGCTTACAGAGTGGTGTTGAGTGGTCTGAAATCCCGCTCATTTCTTACAGAGCGGTGTTGAGTGGTCTGAAATCCGGCTCATTGCTTACAGAGCGGTGTTGAGTGGTCTGAAATCCTGCTCATTGCGGTGCAACGCTCCGGCGCTCCACGTTCTTTCCAACCGCTCTGCTAAAAACCTCGCTCACAGGAAGAAGAAAACAACTAGTCGCTCCAAATTCCCTCCATTCATTATAATCACCATTTAACCAAAACCCATCTATTGTTGTGACTTCCTGGACATACCATTTAACCAACACCCATCTATTGTTGTGACTACCTGGACATACCATTTAACCAACACCCATCTATTGTTGTGACTTCCTGGACATACCATTTAACCAACACCCATCTATTGTTGTGACTACCTGGACATACCATTTAACCAACACCCATCTATTGTTGTGACTACCTGGACATACCATTTAACCAACACCCATCTATTGTTGTGACTTCCTGGACATACCATTTAACCAACACCCATCTATTGTTGTGACTGCCTGGACATACCATTTAACCAACACCCATCTATTGTTGTGACTACCGGGACATACCATTTAACCAACACCCATCTATTGTTGTGACTACCAGGACATACCATTTAACCAACACCCATCTATTGTTGTGACTGCCTGGACATACCATTTAACCAACACCCATCTATTGTTGTGACTACCGGGACATACCATTTAACCAACACCCATCTATTGTTGTGACTACCGGGACATACCATTTAACCAACACCCATCTATTGTTGTGACTTCCTGGACATACCATTTAACCAACACCCATCTATTGTTGTGACTGCCTGGACATACCATTTAACCAACACCCATCTATTGTTGTGACTACCGGGACATACCATTTAACCAACACCCATCTATTGTTGTGACTGCCTGGACATACCATTTAACCAACACCCATCTATTGTTGTGACTACCGGGACATACCATTTAACCAACACCCATCTATTGTTGTGACTACCAGGACATACCATTTAACCAACACCCATCTATTGTTGTGACTGCCTGGACATACCATTTAACCAACACCCATCTATTGTTGTGACTACCGGGACATACCATTTAACCAACACCCATCTATTGTTGTGACTACCGGGACATACCATTTAACCAACACCCATCTATTGTTGTGACTTCCTGGACATACCATTTAACCAACACCCATCTATTGTTGTGACTGCCTGGACATACCATTTAACCAACACCCATCTATTGTTGTGACTACCGGGACATACCATTTAACCAACACCCATCTATTGTTGTGACTACCAGGACATACCATTTAACCAACACCCATCTATTGTTGTGACTGCCTGGACATACCATTTAACCAACACCCATCTATTGTTGTGACTACCGGGACATACCATTTAACCAACACCCATCTATTGTTGTGACTACCGGGACATACCATTTAACCAACACCCATCTATTGTTGTGACTACCTGGACATACCATTTAACCAACACCCATCTATTGTTGTGACAGCCTGGACATACCATTTAACCAACACCCATCTATTGTTGTGACTGCCGGGACCTACCATTTAACCAACACCCATCTATTGTTGTGACTGCCTGGACATACCATTTAACCAACACCCATCTATTGTTGTGACAGCCTGGACATACCATTTAACCAACACCCATCTATTGTTGTGACTGCCGGGACCTACCATTTAACCAACACCCATCTATTGTTGTGACTGCCGGGACCTACCATTTAACCAACACCCATCTATTGTTGTGACTGCCGGGACCTACCATTTAACCAACACCCATCTATTGTTGTGACTGCCGGGACCTACCATTTAACCAACACCCATCTATTGTTGTGACTGCCGGGACATACCATTTAACCAAAACCCATCTATTGTTGTGACTGCCGGGACCTACCATTTAACCAAAACCCATCTATTGTTGTGACTGCCGGGACATACCATTTAACCAACACCCATCTATTGTTGTGACTGCCGGGACCTACATTACCATTTGGGTTTGAAGTATTGAAACCAAACCATATGATTTGAATGAAAAGTATAATTTTTATATGTGTATATATATACAGTATATATATTTTTTATGGGGTAGATCAGCTTTAATATTTCAGATAGATTGTGGCTTCTATCAGTGCTGCATCATTTCCAATCCCCCATATGTATTTTTTGCAAATATATATATATATATATCAAAACAAATTATATTGGTCACATACACATGTTTAGCAGATGTTATTGAGCGAAAGGCTTGTGCATCTAGTTCTGACAGTGCAGTAAAATCGAACAGTTTCCCAACAACTACCTAATACACACAAATCTAAAGGGGTGAATGAGAATATGTACATATCAGTATATGGATGAGAGATGGCCGAGTGGCATAGGCAAGGTGCAGTAGATGGTATAAGATACAGTATATACTGTACATGTGATGTGAGTAATGTAAGATATGTAAACATTATTTAACGTGGCATTGTTTAAAGTGACTGGTGATCCTTTTATTAAGGTGGCCAGTGATCTCAATCTACAGTGGCTTGCGAAAGTATCCACCCCCTTGGCGTTTTTCCTATTTTGTTGCCTTACAACCTGGAATTAAAATAGATTTTTTGGGGGGTTTGTATAATTTGATTTACACAACATGTCTACCACTTTGAAGATGCAAAATATGTTTTATTGTCAAACAAACCAGAAATAAGACAAAAAAACTGAAAAATTTAGCGTGCATAACTATTCACCCCCCCAAAGTCAATACTTTGTAGAGCCACCTTTTGCAGAAATTACAGCTGCAAGTCTCTCTCTCTATAAGCTTCGCACATCTAGCCACTGGGATTTTTGCCCATTCTTCAAGGCAAAACTGCTCCAGCTCCTTCAAGTTGGATGGGTTCCACTGGTGCACAGCAATCTTTAAGTCATACAACAGATTCTCAATTGGATTGAGGTCTGGGCTTTGACTAGGCTATTCCAAGACATTTAAATGTTTCCCCTTAAACCACTCAAGTGTTGCTTTAGCAGGACGCTTAGGGTCATTGTCCTGCTGGAAGGTGAACCTCCGTCCCAGTCTCAAATCTCTGGAAGACTGAAACAGGTTTCCCTCAAGAATTTCCCTGTATTTAGCGCCATCAGTCAGTCCTGTTTCCCAGTTTCCCTGCCTATGAAAAACATCCTCACAGCATGATGCTGCCATCACCATGCTTCACTGTGGGGATAGTGTTCTCAGGGTGATGAGAGGTGTTGGGTTTGTGCCAAACATAGTGTTTTCCTTGATGGCCAAAAAGCTCAATTCTAGTCTCATCCGACCAGAGTACCTTCTTCCATATGTTTGGGGAGTCTCCCACATGATTTTGCCAAACACCAAAAGTGTTTGCTTATTTTTTTCTTTAAGCAATGGCTTTTTTCTGGCAACTCTTCCATAAAGCCCAACCCTGATCTGTACCTCTCCACAACTTTGTCCCTGACCTGTTTGGAGAGCTCCTTGGTCTTCATGGTGCCCCTTGCTTAGTGGTGTTGCAAGAGTGTGCAAAACTGTCATCAAGGCAAAGGGTGGCTACTTTGAAGAATCTCAAATATAAAATATATTTAGATTTTTTTAACAATTAGTTGGTTATTGAATGAGTAGGTGTGTCCAAACTTTTGACTGGTACTGTAGTTATCTACCCACCTCATTCCTGTCTGTTATCATGTGCACACAGTACACCATCATGCTTTCAGGATGGGTGTCTTTTCAGATTCCACCGTGATTCTTTAGTTGTGGACACTACATCACCACACTCCCTCTCTTATTTAGTTGTGGACACTACATCACCACACTCCCTCTCTTCTTTAGTAGTGGACACTACATTACCACACTCCCTCTCTTCTTTAGTTGTGGACACTACATCACCACACTCCCTCTCTTCTTTAGTTGTGGACACTACATCACCACACTCCCTCTCTTCTTTAGTTGTGGACACTACATCACCACACTCCCTCTCTTCTTTAGTTGTGGACACTACATCACCACACTCCCTCACTTCTTTAGTAGTGGACACTACATCACCACACTCCCTCTCTTCTTTAGTTGTGGACACTACATCACCACACTCCCTCTCTTCTTTAGTTGTGGACACTCGCTTTAGTTGTGGACACTACATCACCACACTCCCTCTCTTCTTTAAAAGTGGACACTACATCACCACACCCCTCTCTTCTTTAGTTGTGGACACTATATCACCACACTCCCTCACTTCTTTAGTTGTGGACACTACATCACCACACTCCCTCTCTTCTTTAGTAGTGGACACTACATCACCACACTCCCTCTCTTCTTTAGTAGTGGACACTATATCACCACACTCCCTCTCTTCTTTAGTAGTGGACACTATATCACCACACTCCCTCTCTTCTTTAGTAGTGGACACTATATCACCACACTCATTCTCTTGCTCTTGGTTCCTCCTCATCTTTGTAAGTGATGTTGCACCTGTGTGTTTTATCAGTTTCTTAATTAAAATATTTAGTGAACTCCATGACAGTAGCTAAAGCAAGGGGCTGTAGCAGCACACAAGTAGCCTACAAATGCATTCTGGGCCGGGCACGCCCTGAGCTCATGAAGTGAGCGCTGCCGGAGAGGTACTGGAGCGAAACTGGAGCGGGCGAGAAGGCCGGCGTTCCAGCCTTTGGGAAACTCGCTCCGCGCTCCAGTCAAATTGGGCACGTTCCACTCCTCGCTCCGCGCTCCAGTCAAATTGGGCACGTTCCACTCCTCGCTCCGCGCTCCAGTCAAATTGGGCACACTCCGCACCTCGCTCCGCTCACATACTCTGACACAAACACAACACACAGCACACATGCAGTCACACACTACAGTGCAGGAAAGTCTTTGGGTAACAGAGACAACCACTCTGTTATATGAGATGGTCTTCTTCATAAGGACATAGTGGAGTCTCATACTCTACCTCTGTAGTACTGTTCATGGTAGGAGCTGTAGCGTCTGTCTACACGGTACACACCTACAGAGATGTTAAAGGGACAGATTAAGAGTCTGTCTACACGGTACACACCTACAGAGATGTTAAAGGGACAGATTAAGAGTCTGTCTACACGGTACACACCTACAGAGATGTTAAAGGGACAGATTAAGAGTCTGTCTACACGGTACACACCTACAGAGATGTTAAAGGGACAGATTAAGAGCCTGTCTACACGGTACACACCTACAGAGATGTTAAAGAGACAGATTAAGAGCCTGTCTACACGGTACACACCTACAGAGATGTTAAAGAGACAGATTAAGAGCCTGTCTACACGGTACACACCTACAGAGATGGTAAAGGGACAGATTAAGAGCCTGTCTACACGGGTACACACCTACAGAGATGTTAAAGGGACAGATTAAGAGTCTGTCTACACAGTAAACACCTACAGAGATGTTAAAGGGACAGATTAAGAGCCTGTCTACACAGTAAACACCTACAGAGATGTTAAAGGGACAGATTAAGAGCCTGTCTACACGGTACACACCTACAGAGATGGTAAAGGGACAGATTAAGAGCCTGTCTACACGGTACACACCTACAGAGATGTTAAAGAGACAGATTAAGAGCCTGTCTACACGGTACACACCTACAGAGATGTTAAAGGGACAGATTCATTATGTTTAACTATATGACCATCTATTCAGAAGGTGTTCCTAATGTTTTGAACAGTCAGTGTATCTATACAGCAGGTGTTCCTAATGTTTTGAACAGTCAGTGTATCTATACAGCAGGTGTTCCTAATGTTTTGAACAGTCAGTGTATCTATACAGCAGGTGTTCCTAATGTTTTGAACAGTCAGTGTATCTATACAGCAGGTGTTCCTAATGTTTTGAACAGTCAGTGTATCTATACAAAAGGTGTTCCTAATGTTTTGAACAGTCAGTGTATCTATACAAAAGGTGTTCCTAATGTTTTGAACAGTCAGTGTATCTATACAGAAGGTGTTCCTAATGTTTTGTTAAACAATCCCAAATCAACTTGTATTTACAATGGGTTTTATAAGGGAGTCATCAGACATACCCAGTTCATCGAGGTTATAGTAGGCTGTCCACTCTGGAGCACTATTCCTGTTTAACCTCTTGTCCTTCACCTGGGAACGAAACACACACAGACTGAGGGCCCCAGCAAGAGCAGCTGCTACACACAGACAGACTGAGGACCCCAGCAAGAGCAGCTGCTACACACAGACAGACTGAGGACCCCAGCAAAAGTAGCTGCGACACACAGACAGACTGAGGACCCCAGCAAGAGCAGCTGCTACACACAGACAGACTGAGGACCCCAGCAATAGTAGCTGCTACACACAGACAGACTGAGGGCCCCAGGAAGAGCAGCTGCTACACACAGACAGACTGAGGGCCCCAGCAAGAGTAGCTGCTGCACGTGGAACAGCTAATGAGGACCACAGGAAGAGTAGCTGCTGCACGTGGAACAGCTAATGAGGACCACAGGAAGAGCAGCTGCTACACGTGGAACAGCTAATGAGGACCCCAGGAAGAGTAGCTGCTACACGTGGAACAGCTAATGAGGACCACAGGAAGAGTAGCTGCTGCACGTGGAACAGCTAATGAGGACCCCAGGAAGAGTAGCTGCTACACGTGGAACAGCTAATGAGGACCACAGGAAGAGTAGCTGCTACACGTGGAACAGCGAATGAGGACCACATCAAGAGTAGCTGCTACATGTGGAACAGCTAATGCGCACCACAGGAAGAGTAGCTGCTACACGTGGAACAGCTGATGAGGACCCCAGGAAGAGTAGCTGCTACACGTGGAACAGCTAATGAGGACCACAGGAAGAGTAGCTGCTACATGTGGAACAGCTAATGAGGACCACAGGAAGAGTAGCTGCTACACGTGGAACAACACACAAAGAACTGACAAATGAAAGACACATGTTTCTTGGAGAATGCCAATGCACAGGTAACTGCCAGAATAATGGAAACACTTGAGTAAATGAGGGATACAAAGTATATTGAAAGCAGGTGCTTCCACACAGGTGTGGTTCCTGAGTTAATTAAGCAATTAACATAGTAATGGTAGCTTTTATGCTTTCCCATACAATGACAATGCCCCATACACATGTCAGGAGTGGTCACTGAATGGTTGGATGAGCATGAAAAATGAAATAAACCATGTGACCTGGCCGTTTCAGTCTCCAGATCTCAACCCAACTGAACACTTCTGGGAGATTGTGGAGCGGCACCTGAGACCAGCGTTTTCCAACCACCATCAACAAAAACACCAAACGATTGAATTTCTGGTGGAAGAACGATGTCATATCCCTCCAATAGAATGATGTCACATCCCTCCAATAGAACGATGTCACATTCCTCCAATAGAATGATGTCACATCCCTCCAATAGAATGATGTCACATCCCTCCAATAGAATGATGTCACATCCCTCCAATAGAACGATGTCACATTCCTCCAATAGAATGATGTCACATCCCTCCAATAGAACGATGTCATATCCCTCCAATAGAATGATGTCACATCCCTCCAATAGAATGATGTCACATCCCTCCAATAGAACGATGTCACATCCCTCCAATAGAACGATGTCACATCCCTCCAATAGAATGATGTCACATCCCTCCAATAGAACGATGTCACATCCCTCCAATAGAACGATGTCACATCCCTCCAATAGAACGATGTCACATCCCTCCAATAGAACGATGTCACATCCCTCCAATAGAACGATGTCACATCCCTCCAATAGAATGATGTCACATCCCTCCAATAGAACGATGTCCCATCCCTCCAATAGAAAGATGTCACATCCCTCCAATAGAATGATGTCACATCCCTCCAATAGAACGATGTCCCATCCCTCCAATAGAACGATGTCACATCCCTCCAATAGAACGATGTCACATCACCTCCAATAGAACTATGTCCCATCCCTCCAATAGAAAGATGTCACATCCCTCCAATAGAACGATGTCACATCCCTCCAATAGAACGATGTCACATCCCTCCAATAGAATGATGTCACATCCCTCCAATAGAACGATGTCACATCACCTCCAATAGAACGATGTCACATCCATCCAATAGAACGATGTCACATCCCTCCAATAGAACGATGTCACATCCCTCCAATAGAACGATGTCCCATCCCTCCAATAGAACGATGTCACATCCCTCCAATAGAACGATGTCCCATCCCTCCAATAGAACGATGTCACATCCCTCCAATAGAACGATGTCACATCCCTCCAATAGAGTTCCAGACACCTGTAGAATCTATGACGAGGTGCATTGAAGCTGTTCTGTCTGCTCGTTGTGAAAACTATTAAGACATTTTTATGAAAATTATTTATTATTATTATTATTTTATTAAAAAACTATTAATTTGTATGTTTTTTGTTTTCTTTATTTTGGCAGTTGACAGTATGTACTCTTAGCATAAATAAAGTTATTAAGGTTCGTTGCCACCCACCTTGGCCCTTCTGGTCTTCTTGTCAGGCTTGGCGTAGTGGCCAGCGTAGGTACATGCTCCCAGAGTGTGGTAGGAGGGGTTAGTGAAACAATGACTGACGTTGCTGTTGGTAGGAGAGGAGTCTAGAGAGGAGAACAAAGCCTGTACACTGATGCCCTGCTCACCACGGAAACATCAGCTTGTAGCATAGGACTCTACACACTCACACACACACACACAGTCACATGGGCGAGCACGCAAGCAAACGCAAAAACACACAGCTCCATCGGGACATTTTCAATACAAGGCTGTTAAAAACAGAGGTTTCATCAGAATGCTGAGTTTGCTGAGAACACAAACAGCAAGAGAGAGGAGGATCTAGCTGGAAAGAGAGTTCAGTCAGATCACCCCTGAATTGAGTTAGATCACCTCCAATTTCAGTCAGATCATCCCCCAATTTCAGTCAGATCACCCCCGAGGGCTGTGGAGAGGGACCACACTGTGAAGACAGTCCTGTAGAGAGAGTCCACACTGTAAAGAGACAGTCCTGTGGAGAGAGTCCACACTGTAAAGAGACAGTCCTGTGGAGATGGACCACACTGTAAAGAGACAATCCTGTGGAGAGAGTCCACACTGTAAAGAGACAGTCCTGTGGAGAGGGACCACACTGTAAAGAGACAGTCCTGTGGAGAGAGTCCACACTGTAAAGAGACAGTCCTGTGGAGAGAGTCCACACTGTAAAGAGACAGTCCTGTGGAGAGAGTCCACACTGTAAAGAGACAGTCCTGTGGAGAGAGTCCACACTGTAAAGAGACAGTCCTGTGGAGATGGACCACACTGTAAAGAGACAATCCTGTGGAGAGAGTCCACACTGTAAAGAGACAGTCCTGTGGAGAGGGACCACACTGTAAAGAGACAGTCCTGTGGAGAGAGTCCACACTGTAAAGAGACAGTCCTGTGGAGAGAGTCCACACTGTAAAGAGACAGTCCTGTGGAGAGAGTCCACACTGTAAAGAGACAGTCCTGTAGAGAGAGTCCACACTGTAAAGAGACAGTCCCGTGGAGAGAGTCCACACTGTAAAGAGACAGTCCCGCAGAGAGAGTCCACACTGTAAAGAGACAGTCCCGTGGAGAGAGTCCACACTGTAAAGAGACAGTCCTGTGGAGAGAGTCCACACTGTAAAGAGACAGTCCTGTGGAGAGAGTCCACACTGTAAAGAGACAGTCATGTGGAGAGAGTCCACACTGTAAAGAGACAGTCCTGTGGAGAGAGTCAGCACTGTAAAGAGACAGTCCTGTGGAGAGAGTCCACACTGTAAAGAGACAGTCCTGTGGAGAGAGTCCACACTGTAAAGAGACAGTCCTGTGGAGAGAGACCACACTGTAAAGAGACAGTCCTGTGGAGAGAGTCCACACTGTAAAGAGACAGTCCTGTGGAGAGAGTCAGCACTGTAAAGAGACAGTCCTGTGGAGAGAGACCACACTGTAAAGAGACAGTCCTGTGGAGAGAGACCACACTGTAAAGAGACAGTCATGTGGAGAGAGACCACACTGACTTAACATGACTAAGTGGTAGAGTCTGGAGCGTCTCACCAGAGAGGGAGTAACCCTGGCTGACTTAGTAAACATGACTAAGTGGTAGAGTCTGGAGCGTCTCACCAGAGAGGGAGTAACCCTGGCTGACTTAGTTAACATGACTAAGTGGTAGAGTCTGGAGCGTCTCACCAGAGAGGGAGTAACCCTGGCTGACTTAGTTAACATGACTAAGTGGTAGAGTCTGGAGCGTCTCACCAGAACATGACTAAGTGGTAGAGTCTGGAGCGTCTCACCAGAGATGGAGTAACCCTGGCTGACTTAGTTAACATGACTAAGTGGTAGAGTCTGGAGCGTCTCACCAGAGATGGAGTAACCCTGGCTGACTTAGTTAACATGACTAAGTGGTAGAGTCTGGAGCGTCTCACCAGAGAGGGAGTAACCCTGGCTGACTTAGTTAACATGACTAAGTGGTAGAGTCTGGAGCGTCTCACCAGAGAGGGAGTAACCCTGACTGACTTAGTTAACATGACTAAGTGGTAGAGTCTGGAGCGTCTCACCAGAGAGGGAGTAACCCTGGCTGACTTAGTTAACATGACTAAGTGGTAGAGTCTGGAGCGTCTCACCAGAGAGGGAGTAACCCTGACTGCTGATCCTCAGGGCAGGGCTGTAGGACACACTGGGCATGTGCTGCCCTCCTTTCTCTCTCTGGTGATGCCGCCACCACACCACCACCCCCAACACGGTCATGATGAAGAGGAGGAGGAAGATGATGCCCATGACAGCGCCAGCTGACTGGTGCTCTGATGCCAAGGCCGGGCTGATCTTAGTGTAAGGATTCAGCTCCTCCATCATCAGGGCAGCTGGAATAGAGAGGGGGGAGCATATTTATACAAACACTAACACAGATCACCATTAATACACACAGAAACACCAGACCTGGATCGAATACTGTAATAAACACCAGACCTGGATCAAATACTGTAATAAACACCAGACCTGGATCAGATACTGTAATAAACACCAGACCTGGATCAAATACTGTAATAAACACCAGACCTGGATCAAATACTGTAATAAACACCAGACATGGATCAAATACTGTAATAAACACCAGACCTGGATCAAATACTGTAATAAACACCAGACATGGATCAAATACTGTAATAAACACCAGACCTGGATCAAATACTGTAATAAACACCAGACCTGGATCAAATACTGTAATAAACACCAGACCTGGATCACATACTGTAGTAAACACCAGACCTGGATCACATACTGTAGTAAACACCAGACCTGGATCACATACTGTAATAAACACCAGACCTGGATCAAATACTGTAATAAACACCAGACCTGGATCACATACTGTAATAAACACCAGACCTGGATCACATACTGTAATAAACACCAGACCTGGATCAAATACTGTAATAAACACCAGACCTGGATCACATACTGTAATAAACACCAGACCTGGATCACATACTGTAATAAACACCAGACCTGGATCACATACTGTAATAAACACCAGACCTGGATCAAATACTGTAATAAACACCAGACCTGGATCAAATACTGTAATAAACACCAGACCTGGATCACATACTGTAATAAACACCAGACCTGGATCAAATACTGTAATAAACACCAGACCTGGATCAAATACTGTAATAAACACCAGACCTGGATCAAATACTGTAGTAAACACCAGACCTGGATCACATACTGTAATAAACACCAGACCTGGATCAAATACTGTAGTAAACACCAGACATGGATCAAATACTGTAGTAAACACCAGACCTGGATCAAATACTGTAATAAACACCAGACCTGGATCAAATACTGTAATAAACACCAGACCTGGATCAAATACTGTAATAAACACCAGACCTGGATCACATACTGTAATAAACACCAGACCTGGATCAAATACTGTAATAAACACCAGACCTGGATCAAATACTGTAATAAACACCAGACCTGGATCACATACTGTAATAAACACCAGACATGGATCAAATACTGTAATAAACACCAGACCTGGATCACATACTGTAATAAACACCAGACCTGGATCAAATACTGTAGTAAACACCAGACCTGGATCAAATACTGTAATAAACACCAGACCTGGATCACATACTGTAATAAACACCAGACCTGGATCACATACTGTAATAAACACCAGACCTGGATCAAATACTGTAATAAACACCAGACCTGGATCAAATACTGTAATAAACACCAGACCTGGATCACATACTGTAATAAACACCAGACCTGGATCACATACTGTAATAAACACCAGACCTGGATCAAATACTGTAGTAAACACCAGACCTGGATCACATACTGTAATAAACACCAGACCTGGATCAAATACTGTAATAAACACCAGACCTGGATCAAATACTGTAATAAACACCAGACCTGGATCACATACTGTAATAAACACCAGACCTGGATCAAATACTGTAATAAACACCAGACCTGGATCAAATACTGTAATAAACACCAGACCTGGATCAAATACTGTAATAAACACCAGACCTGGATCAAATACTGTAATAAACACCAGACCTGGATCAAATACTGTAGTAAACACCAGACCTGGATCACATACTGTAATAAACACCAGACCTGGATCAGATACTGTAATAAACACCAGACCTGGATCACATACTGTAATAAACACCAGACCTGGATCACATACTGTAATAAACACCAGACCTGGATCACATACTGTAATAAACACCAGACCTGGATCAAATACTGTAATAAACACCAGACCTGGATCACATACTGTAATAAACACCAGACCTGGATCAAATACTGTAGTAAACACCAGACCTGGATCACATACTGTAATAAACACCAGACCTGGATCAAATACTGTAATAAACACCAGACCTGGATCAAATACTGTAATAAACACCAGACCTGGATCACATACTGTAATAAACACCAGACCTGGATCAAATACTGTAATAAACACCAGACCTGGATCAAATACTGTAATAAACACCAGACCTGGATCAAATACTGTAATAAACACCAGACCTGGATCACATACTGTAATAAACACCAGACCTGGATCAAATACTGTAATAAACACCAGACCTGGATCAAATACTGTAGTAAACACCAGACCTGGATCAAATACATTCTGTGATAAACAAATTCTCAGAACATGAGGTGTGCAGGGCATAGCTTGCCCAATATAATGGAACAATTAGAATAGTCCCAAAAGTGTAAACTCTGTCCACCTTGCACATCGGTCAGCAATCACACACACACACACACACACACACATAAACAGACACACACACACACACACATAAACAGACACACACACACACACACACACCTACCCTGGTCACAGCGGATGCCTTTGTATCCGATGCTGCAGTAGCAGGTTCCAGTCACATAGTCACAGGTGGCGTTGTTCATACACACACACAGCTGCTGACAGCCGTAGCCAAACGTACCGGGATGACACTCTGAGAGGAACAGGAAGAGTTAGGAGACAATACACACACACACACACACACACACACACACACACACAGCTGCTGACAGCCATAGCCAAACGTACCGGGATGACACTCTGAGAGGAACAGGAAGAGTTAGGAGACAATACACACACACACACACACACACACACACACAGCTGCTGACAGCCATAGCCAAACGTACCGGGACGACACTCTGAGAGGAACAGGAAGAGTTAGGAAACAATATATACACACATACACACACACACAGTTATGGTTGGGATGGACTCACTGAGTTCACAGCTGTGTCCGATGAATCCGGTCCGACAGGAGCACTGACCAGTGATGTGGTCACAGTCCGCTCCGTTCTGACACCGACACACCTCCGAGCAGTCGGTACCAAAGAACCCAGAACTACAACCTGGAGGACAGAGACACAAACGTCACACACACACCTCCGTACACACACAAGCACGCAGACACACACACACACACACACACACACACTTCTGTAGACACACAACCTGCACAGTCCGCACCGAAAACATCTGACCCGTAGCCTGACGATATAAACTATGACAAACACTACCATTACACCATGTCATGACAGTGATCTACCACTAGGTGGTGTATGTCATAACAGTGATCTACCACTAGGTGGTGTATGTCATGACAGTGATCTACCACTAGGAGGTGTATGTCTGTAGTTCATGTCATGACACTGATCTACCACTAGGTGGTGTATGTCATGACAGTGATCTACCACTAGGTGGTGTATGTCTGTAGTTC
>NW_022261985.1:7506219-7536219 GCF_002021735.2 Oncorhynchus kisutch
GTGGTGAGGAGGAGGAGTCTACCGTGGTGAGGAGGAGGAGTCTACCGTGGTGAGGAGGAGGAGTCTACCGTGGTGAGGAGGAGGAGTCTACCATGGTGAGGAGGAGGAGTCTACCGTGGTGAGGAGGAGGAGTCTATCGTGGTGAGGAGGAGGAGTCTACCGTGGTGAGGAGGAGGAGTCTACCGTGGTGAGGAGGAGGAGTCTACCGTGGTGAGGAGGAGGAGTCTACCGTGGTGAGGAGGAGGAGTCTACCGTGGTGAGGAGGAGGAGTCTACCGTGGTGAGGAGGAGGAGTCTACCGTGGTGAGGAGGAGGAGTCTATCGTGGTGAGGAGGAGGAGTCTATCGTGGTGAGGAGGAGGAGTCTACCGTGGTGAGGAGGAGGAGTCTATCGTGGTGAGGAGGAGGAGTCTATCGTGGTGAGGAGGAGGAGTCTACCGTGGTGAGGAGGAGGAGTCTACCGTGGTGAGGAGGAGGAGTCTACCGTGGTGAGGAGGAGGAGTCTACCGTGGTGAGGAGGAGGAGTCTACCGTGGTGAGGAGGAGGAGTCTATCGTGGTGAGGAGGAGGAGTCTACCGTGGTGAGGAGGAGGAGTCTACCGTGGTGAGGAGGAGGAGTCTACCGTGGTGAGGAGGAGGAGTCTACCGTGGTGAGGAGGAGGAGTCTACCGTGGTGAGGAGGAGGAGTCTATCGTGGTGAGGAGGAGGAGTCTACCGTGGTGAGGAGGAGGAGTCTACCGTGGTGAGGAGGAGGAGTCTATCGTGGTGAGGAGGAGGAGTCTACAGATCACAATGACTACAGATCACAATGACTACATATCACAATGACTACAGATCACAATGACTACATATTACAATGACTACATATCACAATGACTACAGATCGTAATGACTACATATCATAATGACTACAGATCGTAATGACTACAGATCACAATGACTACAGATCACAATGACTACAGATCGTAATGGCTACAGATCACAATGACTACAGATCGCAATGACTACAGATAACAATGACTACAGATGACAATTTCTACAGATTACAATGACTACATATCACAATGACTACAGATCATAATGACTACAGATCATAATGACTACAGATCACAATGGCTACAGATCATAATGACTACAGATGAAAATGACTACATATCCTAATGACTACAGATCACAATGACTACAGATGACAAAGAATACAGATGACAATGACTACAGATCGCAATGGCTGCAGATCACAATTTCTACAGATCACAATGACTACAGATCACAATGGCTACATATCACAATGACTACAGATCACAATGACTACAGATGACAATGACTACATATCGTAATGACTACAGATCAAAATGACTACAGATGACAAAGAATACAGATGACAATGACTACAGATCGCAATGACTGCAGATCACAATTTCTACAGATCACAATGACTACAGATCGTAACGACTACAGATCACAATGACTACAGATCGCAATGACTACAGATAACAATGACTACAGATGACAATTTCTACAGATTACAATGACTACATATCACAATGACTACAGATCACAATGGCTACAGATCACAATGACTACATATGAAAATGACTACATATCGTAATGACTACAGATCACAATGACTACAGATGACACTGACTACAGATGACAATTTCTACAGATTACAATGACTACATATAACAATGACTACAGATCATAATGACTACAGATCACAATGGCTACAGATCACAACGACTACAGATGACAATGCCTACAGATCGCAATGACCGCAGATCACAATTTCTACAGATCACAATGACTACAGATCATAATGGCTGCAGATCACAATGACTACAGATGACAATGACTACAGATCATAATGACTACAGATCACAATAACTACAGATCACAATAACTACAGATCACAATGGCTACAGATCACAACGGCTACAGATATTAATGGCTACAGATCACAATAACTAGATAATAATGGTTACAGATCACAATGACTACAGACCGTAATGACTACAGATCACAATGACTACAGATCACAATGACTACAGATCATTATGACTACAGATCACAATGACTACATTACTTCTGGACACAAAGGGTACTCAGAGCTCCTCCTCCTCACCACTCTATAGCCTTTATTGCACTGTGGACCAGGCAGGGGAGAGGAACGGTCATAACGGATCTATGTTATGACATATCTACATCTCAACAGCTCTATGTCATATTAACAGATCTATGTCAGAACAGATTTATGTCACATTAATAGATCTATGTCATATTACCAGATCTATGTCCTATTAACAGATCTATGTCATATTACCAGATCTATGTCATATTACCAGATCTATGTCAGAACAGATTTATGTCATATTAACAGATCTATGTCATATTACCAGATCTATGTCCTATTAACAGATCTGTCATATTAACAGATATATGTCCTATTACCAGATCTATGTCATATTAACAGATATATGTCCTATTACCAGATCTATGTCATATTAACAGATCTATGTCCTAACAGATTTGTCATATTAACAGATATATGTCATATTACCAGATCTATGTCATATTACCAGATCTATGTCATATTACCAGATCTATGTCATATTACCAGATCTATGTCATATTACCAGATCTATGTCCTATTAACAGATCTATGTCATATTACCAGATCTATGTCATATTACCAGATCTATGTCCTATTACCAGATCTATGTCATTTTAACAGATTTATGTCCTAACAGATCTATGTCATATTAATAGATCTATGTCCTATTACCAGATCTATGTCATATTAACAGATCTATGTCCTAACAGATTTATGTCCTAACAGATTTATTTCATATTAACAGATCTATGTCATATTAACAGATCTATGTCCTAAAAGTAACAAATCTATGTCCTAATAGAGATATGTCATATTACCGGATCGATGGCTTAATAGATTTGTGTCCTGATAGATCTATGTCATAACAATAACAGATCTATGTCCTAATAGATCTATGTCCTAACAGTAACAGATCTATGTCCTAATAGATCTATGTCCTAACAGTAACAGATCTATGTCCTAATAGATCTATGTCCTAACAGATGGTTCTGTGATTAAGCCACAGAACAATCTGAACAATGAATAACATTGGCTGAGACTTGAAGATGAGCATTAGCTCGATGTGATGTGGAGGAGATCCGGCTTCAGGTTTATGACTGATTATAATTCAAAATGTAACCATAATTAAATAAGTTAAGCTGTGTTGATATCTGCTGAAAAAAAAGACAATAAATGACAAATTAATGTTGTAGGTAAGACAAATGAGTTGGCTAAAGTACAAACTGTCTGGCATCCAGGCTAGTGGAAAGAGGTTTGAGGCAGAGTGATAACAGAGACCTATGTCCCATCTCCAAACAGTCCTAGAGACAGAGATAGCAGAGACTGTAAGGGGTTTGAGGCAGAGTGATAACAGAGACCTATGTCCCATCTCCAAACAGTCCTAGAGACAACGAGAGCAGAGACTGTAAGGGGTTTGAGGCAGAGTGATAACAGAGACCTATGTCCCATCTCCAAACAGTCCTAGAGACAGAGATAGCAGAGACTGTAAGGGGTTTGAGGCAGAGTGATAACAGAGACCTATGCCCCATCTCCAAACAGTCCTAGAGACAGAGAGAGCAGAGACTGTAAGAGGTTTGAGGCAGAGTGATAACAGAGACCTATGTCCCATCTCCAAACAGTCCTAGAGACAGAGAGAGCAGAGACTGTAAGAGGTTTGAGGCAGAGTGATAACAGAGACCTATGTCCCATCTCCAAACAGTCCTAGAGACAGAGAGAGCAGAGACTGTAAGAGGTTTGAGGCAGAGTGATAACAGAGACCTATGTCCCATCTCCAAACAGTCCTAGAGACAGAGATAGCAGAGACTGTAACGGGTTTGAGGCAGAGTGATAACAGAGACCTATGTCCCATCTCCAAACAGTCCTAGAGACAGAGAGAGCAGAGACTGTAAGAGGTTTGAGGCAGAGTGATAACAGAGACCTATGTCCCATCTCCAAACAGTCCTAGAGACAACGAGAGCAGAGACTGTAAGGGGTTTGAGGCAGAGTGATAACAGAGACCTATGTCCCATCTCCAAACAGTCCTAGAGACAACGAGAGCAGAGACTGTAAGAGGTTTGAGGCAGAGTGATAACAGAGACCTTATGTCCCATCTCCAAACAGTCCTAGAGACAGAGAGAGCAGAGACTGTAAGGGGTTTGAGGCAGAGTGATAACAGAGACCTATGTCCCATCTCCAAACAGTCCTAGAGACAGAGAGAGCAGAGACTGTAAGGGGTTTGAGGCAGAGTGATAACAGAGACCTATGTCCCATCTCCAAACAGTCCTAGAGACAGAGAGAGCAGAGACTGTAAGGGGTTTGAGGCAGAAAGAACAACGACTGATAGAAAGTGGTTTGAAGCAGAGCGAACAGAGAGACTAGAGAAACTCACCTTGGTTACACAGAGAGCCACAGAATCCTGACAGACACTCACAGTGTCCTGTGATGTGGTGACAGGGACCATCGCTATGGATACACTGAGGACAGGACTGACTGCAGCGCTGACCATAGAACCCTGGAGAACAGACTGAAAACACAGGGGACAGGGTGAGGGGGTTAGTGTGTGTGTGTGTGTGTGTGTGTGTACTTACAAACACATATATTTCTGAGACAACCACAGATACAAAGCTAAGACACTACCAGACACTACCAGACACTACCACATTACCAGACACTACCAGACACTACCACATTACCAGACACTACCAGACACTACCACATTACCAGACACTACCAGACACTACCAGACACTACCAGACACCACCAGACACTACCAGACACTACCAGACATTACCAGACACTACCAGACACCACCAGACATTACCAGACACTACCACATTACCAGACACTACCAGACACCACCAGACATTATCAGACACCACCAGACACTACCAGACACTACCGGACACTACCAGACACCACCAGACACCACCAGACACTACCGGACACTACCAGACACAACCAGACACAACCAGACACAACCAGACACTACTGGACACTACCGGACACTACCGGACACTACCAGACACAACCAGACACAACCAGACACTACTGGACACTACCAGACACTACCAGACACGGCAAGACACTACTGGACACTACTGGACACTGCCAGACACTACCCCACACTACCGGACACTACCAGACACTAGAAGACACTCCCGGACACTCACGGACAATCTTGGACACTGCCAGACACTACCAGACACGGCAAGACACTACCATACACTACCAGACACTATCAGACATTACCAGACACTACCAGACACTAACAGACACTACCAGACATTACCAGACACTACCAGACATTACCAGACACTACCAGACACTACCAGACACTACCAGACATTACCAGACATTACCAGACACTACCAGACACTACCAGGCACTACCAGACACTACCAGACATTACCAGACATTACCAGACATTACCAGACACTACCAGACACTACCAGACACCACCAGACACTACCGGACACTACCAGACATTACCAGACAATACCAGACATTACCAGACACTACCGGACACTACCGGAAACTACCGGACACTACCGGACACTACCGGACACTACCGGACACTACCGGACACTACCGGACACTAGCAGACACTACCGGACACTACCGGACACTACCAGACAATACCAGACACTACCAGACACTACCAACACTACCAGACACTACTGGACACTACACACCAAAGATAACATTAAACACTCAAACTCTCATAGCATTTCCTATTTCCAATTTATCCTCTCCTCTCCTCTCCTCTCCTCTCCTCTCCTCTCCTCTCCTCTCCTCTCCTCTCCTCTCCTCTCCTCTCCTCTCCTCTCCTCTCCTCTCCTCTCCTCTCCTCTCCTCTCCTCTCCTCTCCTCTCCTCTCCTCTCCTCTCCCTCTCTCTCCCTCTCTTTTCCTTTCATCTTTCAGGTTCACATGAGGTAAAGTCTGAAGCCAAGGAAGAAAAAGACTTTGACAGCCCACTCTGTTCTCTACTGTAGTCCTCTGTAGTGAAGGACCAGAACAGTTAGAGAGCATAGCTTTGTCCTCCTTGACTGAGGCTGCAGCATCCCAAATGGTTTACAGTGCACTATGAAGGGAATAGGGCCACAGTCTGTGCCACTCAGGCCATATGTCTTCCTTAAGCTCTTAATTAGTTTGCATTGATGTTTCTCGAAGTGGCGAGAGGAGGAGTTAACAGGTCAGAATGATGTTTCCTTCCTGCTCTGTCTAATGAGAGGAGGAGTTAACAGGTCAGAATGATGTTTCCTTCCTGCTCTGTCTAATGAGAGGAGGAGTTAACAGGTCAGAATGATGTTTCCTTCCTGCTCTGTCTAATGAGAGGAGGAGTTAACAGGTCAGAATGATGTTTCCTTCCTGCTCTGTCTAATGAGAGGAGGAGTTAACAGGTCAGAATGATGTGTCCTTCCTGCTCTGTCTAATGAGAGGAGGAGTTAACAGGTCAGAATGATGTTTCCTTCCTGCTCTGTCTAATGAGAGGAGGAGTTAACAGGTCAGAATGATGTTTCCTTCCTGCTCTGTCTAATGAGAGGAAGGAGTTAACAGGTCAGAATGATGTTTCCTTCCTGCTCTGTCTAATGAGAGGAGGAGTTAACAGGTCAGAATGATGTTTCCTTCCTGCTCTGTCTAATGAGAGGAGGAGGTTAACAGGTCAGAATGATGTTTCCTTCCTGCTCTGTCTAATGAGAGGAGGAGTTAACAGGTCAGAATGATGTGTCCTTCCTGCTCTGTCTAATGAGAGGAGGAGTTAACAGGTCAGAATGATGTTTCCTTCCTGCTCTGTCTAATGAGAGGAAGGAGTGAACAGGTCAGAATGATGTTTCCTTCCTGCTCTGTCTAATGAGAGGAGGAGTTAACAGGTCAGAATGATGTTTCCTTCCTGCTCTGTCTAATGAGAGGAGGAGTTAACAGGTCAGAATGATGTTTCCTTCCTGCTCTGTCTAATGAGAGGAGGAGTTAACAGGTCAGAATGATGTTTCCTTCCTGCTCTGTCTAATGAGAGGAAGGAGTTAACAGGTCAGAATGATGTTTCCTTCCTGCTCTGTCTAATGAGAGGAGGAGTCAACAGGTCAGAATGATGTTTCCTTCCTGCTCTGTCTAATGAGAGGAAGGAGTCAACAGGTCAGAATGATGTTTCCTTCCTGCTCTGTCTAATGAGAGGAGGAGTTAACAGGTCAGAATGATGTTTCCTTCCTGCTCTGTCTAATGAGAGGAGGAGTTAACAGGTCAGAATGATGTTTCCTTCCTGCTCTGTCTAATGAGAGGAGGAGTTAACAGGTCAGAATGATGTTTCCTTCCTGCTCTGTCTAATGAGAGGAGGAGTTAACAGGTCAGAATGATGTTTCCTTCCTGCTCTGTCTAATGAGAGGAGGAGTTAACAGGTCAGAATGATGTTTCCTTCCTGCTCTGTCTAATGAGAGGAGGAGTTAACAGGTCAGAATGATGTGTCCTTCCTGCTCTGTCTAATGAGAGGAGGAGTTAACAGGTCAGAATGATGTTTCCTTCCTGCTCTGTCTAATGAGAGGAAGGAGTGAACAGGTCAGAATGATGTTTCCTTCCTGCTCTGTCTAATGAGAGGAGGAGTTAACAGGTCAGAATGATGTTTCCTTCCTGCTCTGTCTAATGAGAGGAGGAGTTAACAGGTCAGAATGATGTTTCCTTCCTGCTCTGTCTAATGAGAGGAGGAGTTAACAGGTCAGAATGATGTTTCCTTCCTGCTCTGTCTAATGAGAGGAAGGAGTTAACAGGTCAGAATGATGTTTCCTTCCTGCTCTGTCTAATGAGAGGAGGAGTCAACAGGTCAGAATGATGTTTCCTTCCTGCTCTGTCTAATGAGAGGAAGGAGTCAACAGGTCAGAATGATGTTTCCTTCCTGCTCTGTCTAATGAGAGGAGGAGTTAACAGGTCAGAATGATGTTTCCTTCCTGCTCTGTCTAATGAGAGGAGGAGTTAACAGGTCAGAATGATGTTTCCTTCCTGCTCTGTCTAATGAGAGGAGGAGTTAACAGGTCAGAATGATGTTTCCTTCCTGCTCTGTCTAATGAGAGGAGGAGTTAACAGGTCAGAATGATGTTTCCTTCCTGCTCTGTCTAATGAGAGGAGGAGTTAACAGGTCAGAATGATGTTTCCTTCCTGCTCTGTCTATTGAGAGGAAGGGGTTAACAGGTCAGAATGATGTTTCCTTCCTGCTCTGTCTAATGAGAGGAAGGAGTTAACAGGTCAGAATGATGTTTCCTTCCTGCTCTGTCTAATGAGAGGAGGAGTTAACAGGTCAGAATGATGTTTCCTTCCTGCTCTGTCTAATGAGAGGAGGAGTTAACAGGTCAGAATGATGTTTCCTTCCTGCTCTGTCTAAAGAGAGGAGGAGTTAACAGGTCAGAATGATGTTTCCTTCCTGCTCTGTCTAATGAGAGGAGGAGTTAACAGGTCAGAATGATGTTTCCTTCCTGCTCTGTCTAATGAGAGGAAGGAGTTAACAGGTCAGAATGATGTTTCCTTCCTGCTCTGTCTAATGAGAGGAGGAGTTAACAGGTCAGAATGATGTTTCCTTCCTGCTCTGTCTAATGAGAGGAAGGAGTTAACAGGTCAGAATGATGTTTCCTTCCTGCTCTGTCTAATGAGAGGAGGAGTTAACAGGTCAGAATGATGTTTCCTTCCTGCTCTGTCTAATGAGAGGAGGAGTTAACAGGTCAGAATGATGTTTCCTTCCTGCTCTGTCTAATGAGAGGAGGAGTTAACAGGTCAGAATGATGTTTCCTTCCTGCTCTGTCTATTGAGAGGAGGAGTTAACAGGTCAGAATGATGTTTCCTTCCTGCTCTGTCTATTGAGAGGAGGAGTTAACAGGTCAGAATGATGTTTCCTTCCTGCTCTGTCTAATGAGAGGAGGAGTTAACAGGTCAGAATGACGTTTCCTTCCTGCTCTGTCTAATGAGAGGAAGGAGTTAACAGGTCAGAATGATGTTTCCTTCCTGCTCTGTCTATTGAGAGGAGGAGTTAACAGGTCAGAATGATGTTTCCTTCCTGCTCTGTCTAATGAGAGGAGGAGTTAACAGGTCAGAATGATGTTTCCTTCCTGCTCTGTCTAATGAGAGGAGGAGTTAACAGGTCAGAATGATGTGTCCTTCCTGCTCTGTCTAATGAGAGGAGGAGTTAACAGGTCAGAATGATGTTTCCTTCCTGCTCTGTCTAATGAGAGGAAGGAGTTAACAGGTCAGAATGATGTTTCCTTCCTGCTCTGTCTATTGAGAGGAGGAGTTAACAGGTCAGAATGATGTTTCCTTCCTGCTCTGTCTAATGAGAGGAGGAGTTAACAGGTCAGAATGATGTTTCCTTCCTGCTCTGTCTAATGAGAGGAGGAGTTTACAGGTCAGAATGATGTTTCCTTCCTGCTCTGTCTAATGAGAGGAGGAGTTAACAGGTCAGAATGATGTTTCCTTCCTGCTCTGTCTAATGAGAGGAGGAGTTAACAGGTCAGAATGATGTTTCCTTCCTGCTCTGTCTAATGAGAGGAGGAGTTAACAGGTCAGAATGATGTTTCCTTCCTGCTCTGTCTAATGAGAGGAGGAGTTAACAGGTCAGAATGATGTTTCCTTCCTGCTCTGTCTAATGAGAGGAGGAGTTAACAGGTCAGAATGATGTTTCCTTCCTGCTCTGTCTAATGAGAGGAGGAGTTAACAGGTCAGAATGATGTTTCCTTCCTGCTCTGTCTATTGAGAGGAAGGGGTTAACAGGTCAGAATGATGTTTCCTTCCTGCTCTGTCTAATGAGAGGAAGGAGTTAACAGGTCAGAATGATGTTTCCTTCCTGCTCTGTCTAATGAGAGGAGGAGTTAACAGGTCAGAATGATGTTTCCTTCCTGCTCTGTCTAATGAGAGGAGGAGTTAACAGGTCAGAATGATGTTTCCTTCCTGCTCTGTCTAAAGAGAGGAGGAGTTAACAGGTCAGAATGATGTTTCCTTCCTGCTCTGTCTAATGAGAGGAGGAGTTAACAGGTCAGAATGATGTTTCCTTCCTGCTCTGTCTAATGAGAGGAAGGAGTTAACAGGTCAGAATGATGTTTCCTTCCTGCTCTGTCTAATGAGAGGAGGAGTTAACAGGTCAGAATGATGTTTCCTTCCTGCTCTGTCTAATGAGAGGAAGGAGTTAACAGGTCAGAATGATGTTTCCTTCCTGCTCTGTCTAATGAGAGGAGGAGTTAACAGGTCAGAATGATGTTTCCTTCCTGCTCTGTCTAATGAGAGGAGGAGTTAACAGGTCAGAATGATGTTTCCTTCCTGCTCTGTCTAATGAGAGGAGGAGTTAACAGGTCAGAATGATGTTTCCTTCCTGCTCTGTCTATTGAGAGGAGGAGTTAACAGGTCAGAATGATGTTTCCTTCCTGCTCTGTCTATTGAGAGGAGGAGTTAACAGGTCAGAATGATGTTTCCTTCCTGCTCTGTCTAATGAGAGGAGGAGTTAACAGGTCAGAATGACGTTTCCTTCCTGCTCTGTCTAATGAGAGGAAGGAGTTAACAGGTCAGAATGATGTTTCCTTCCTGCTCTGTCTATTGAGAGGAGGAGTTAACAGGTCAGAATGATGTTTCCTTCCTGCTCTGTCTAATGAGAGGAGGAGTTAACAGGTCAGAATGATGTTTCCTTCCTGCTCTGTCTAATGAGAGGAGGAGTTAACAGGTCAGAATGATGTGTCCTTCCTGCTCTGTCTAATGAGAGGAGGAGTTAACAGGTCAGAATGATGTTTCCTTCCTGCTCTGTCTAATGAGAGGAAGGAGTTAACAGGTCAGAATGATGTTTCCTTCCTGCTCTGTCTATTGAGAGGAGGAGTTAACAGGTCAGAATGATGTTTCCTTCCTGCTCTGTCTAATGAGAGGAGGAGTTAACAGGTCAGAATGATGTTTCCTTCCTGCTCTGTCTAATGAGAGGAGGAGTTTACAGGTCAGAATGATGTTTCCTTCCTGCTCTGTCTAATGAGAGGAGGAGTTAACAGGTCAGAATGATGTTTCCTTCCTGCTCTGTCTAATGAGAGGAGGAGTTAACAGGTCAGAATGATGTTTCCTTCCTGCTCTGTCTAATGAGAGGAGGAGTCAACAGGTCAGAATGATGTTTCCTTCCTGCTCTGTCTAATGAGAGGAGGAGTTAACAGGTCAGAATGATGTGTCCTTCCTGCTCTGTCTAATGAGAGGAAGGAGTTAACAGGTCAGAATGATGTTTCCTTCCTGCTCTGTCTAATGAGAGGAGGAGTTAACAGGTCAGAATGATGTTTCCTTCCTGCTCTGTCTAATGAGAGGAGGAGTTAACAGGTCAGAATGATGTGTCCTTCCTGCTCTGTCTAATGAGAGGAAGGAGTTAACAGGTCAGAATGATGTTTCCTTCCTGCTCTGTCTAATGAGAGGAAGGAGTTAACAGGTCAGAATGATGTTTCCTTCCTGCTCTGTCTAATGAGAGGAGGAATCAACAGGTCAGAATGATGTTTCCTTCCTGCTCTGTCTAATGAGAGGAAGGAGTTAACAGGTCAGAATGATGTTTCCTTCCTGCTCTGTCTAATGAGAGGAAGGATTTAACAGGTCAGAATGATGTGTCCTTCCTGCTCTGTCTAATGAGAGGAAGGAGTTAACAGGTCAGAATGATGTTTCCTTCCTGCTCTGTCTAATGAGAGGAGTAGTTAACAGGTCAGAATGATGTTTCCTTCCTGCTCTTTCTAATGAGAGGAAGGAGTTAACAGGTCAGAATGATGTTTCCTTCCTGCTCTGTCTAATGAGAGGAGGAGTCAACAGGTCAGAATGATGTGTCCTTCCTGCTCTGTCTAATGAGAGGAAGGAGTTAACAGGTCAGAATGATGTGTCCTTCCTGCTCTGTCTAATGAGAGGAGGAGTCAACAGGTCAGAATGATGTTTCCTTCCTGCTCTGTCTAATGAGAGGAGGAGTCAACAGGTCAGAATGATGTTTCCTTCCTGCTCTGTCTAATGAGAGGAAGGAGTTAACAGGTCAGAATGATGTTTCCTTCCTGCTCTGTCTAATGAGAGGAAGGAGTTAACAGGTCAGAATGATGTGTCCTTCCTGCTCTGTCTAATGAGAGGAGGAGTTAACAGGTCAGAATGATGTGTCCTTCCTGCTCTGTCTAATGAGAGGAAGGAGTTAACAGGTCAGAATGATGTGTCCTTCCTGCTCTGTCTAATGAGAGGAGGAGTCAACAGGTCAGAATGATGTTTCCTTCCTGCTCTGTCTAATGAGAGGAGGAGTCAACAGGTCAGAATGATGTTTCCTTCCTGCTCTGTCTAATGAGAGGAAGGAGTTAACAGGTCAGAATGATGTTTCCTTCCTGCTCTGTCTAATGAGAGGAAGGAGTTAACAGGTCAGAATGATGTGTCCTTCCTGCTCTGTCTAATGAGAGGAGGAGTTAACAGGTCAGAATGATGTGTCCTTCCTGCTCTGTCTATTGAGAGGAAGGAGTTAACAGGTCAGAATGATGTGTCATTCCTGCTCTGTCTAATGAGAGGAGGAGTTAACAGGTCAGAATGATGTTTCCTTCCTGCTCTGTCTAATGAGAGGAGGAGTTAACAGGTCAGAATGATGTGTCATTCCTGCTCTGTCTAATGAGAGGAGGAGTTAACAGGTCAGAATGATGTTTCCTTCCTGCTCTGTCTAATGAGAGGAAGGAGTTAACAGGTCAGAATGATGTTTCCTTCCTGCTCTGTCTAATGAGAGGAGGAGTTAACAGGTCAGAATGATGTTTCCTTCCTGCTCTGTCTAATGAGAGGAGGAGTCAACAGGTCAGAATGATGTTTCCTTCCTGCTCTGTCTAATGAGAGGAGGAGTCAACAGGTCAGAATGATGTTTCCTTCCTGCTCTGTCTAATGAGAGGAGGAGTTAACAGGTCAGAATGATGTTTCCTTCCTGCTCTGTCTAATGAGAGGAGGAGTTAACAGGTCAGAATGATGTTTCCTTCCTGCTCTGTCTAATGAGAGGAGGAGTCAACAGGTCAGAATGATGTTTCCTTCCTGCTCTGTCTAATGAGAGGAGGAGTCAACAGGTCAGAATGATGTTTCCTTCCTGCTCTGTCTAATGAGAGGAGGAGTCAACAGGTCAGAATGATGTTTCCTTCCTGCTCTGTCTAATGAGAGGAGGAGTCAACAGGTCAGAATGATGTTTCCTTCCTGCTCTGTCTAATGAGAGGAGGAGTTAACAGGTCAGAATGATGTGTCCTTCCTGCTCTGTCTAATGAGAGGAAGGAGTCAACAGGTCAGAATGATGTTTCCTTCCTGCTCTGTCTAATGAGAGGAGGAGTCAACAGGTCAGAATGATGTTTCCTTCCTGCTCTGTCTAATGAGAGGAGGAGTTAACAGGTCAGAATGATGTGTCCTTCCTGCTCTGTCTAATGAGAGGAGGAGTTAACAGGTCAGAATGATGTTTCCTTCCTGCTCTGTCTAATGAGAGGAGGAGTTAACAGGTCAGAATGATGTTTCCTTCCTGCTCTGTCTAATGAGAGGAGGAGTCAACAGGTCAGAATGATGTTTCCTTCCTGCTCTGTCTAATGAGAGGAGGAGTCAACAGGTCAGAATGATGTTTCCTTCCTGCTCTGTCTAATGAGAGGAGGAGTCAACAGGTCAGAATGATGTGTCCTTCCTGCTCTGTCTAATGAGAGGAGGAGTTAACAGGTCAGAATGATGTTTCCTTCCTGCTCTGTCTAATGAGAGGAGGAGTTAACAGGTCAGAATGATGTTTCCTTCCTGCTCTGTCTAATGAGAGGAGGAGTCAACAGGTCAGAATGATGTTTCCTTCCTGCTCTGTCTAATGAGAGGAGGAGTCAACAGGTCAGAATGATGTTTCCTTCCTGCTCTGTCTAATGAGAGGAGGAGTCAACAGGTCAGAATGATGTTTCCTTCCTGCTCTGTCTAATGAGAGGAAGGAGTCAACAGGTCAGAATGATGTTTCCTTCCTGCTCTGTCTAATGAGAGGAGGAGTCAACAGGTCAGAATGATGTTTCCTTCCTGCTCTGTCTAATGAGAGGAGGAGTTAACAGGTCAGAATGATGTGTCCTTCCTGCTCTGTCTAATGAGAGGAGGAGTTAACAGGTCAGAATGATGTTTCCTTCCTGCTCTGTCTAATGAGAGGAAGGAGTTAACAGGTCAGAATGATGTTTCATTCCTGCTCTGTCTAATGAGAGGAAGGAGTTAACAGGTCAGAATGATGTTTCCTTCCTGCTCTGTCTAATGAGAGGAGGAGTCAACAGGTCAGAATGATGTTTCCTTCCTGCTCTGTCTAATGAGAGGAAGGAGTTAACAGGTCAGAATGATGTTTCCTTCCTGCTCTGTCTAATGAGAGGAGGAGTTAACAGGTCAGAATGATGTTTCCTTCCTGCTCTGTCTAATGAGAGGAAGGAGTTAACAGGTCAGAATGATGTGTCCTTCCTGCTCTGTCTATTGAGAGGAGGAGTTAACAGGTCAGAAGGATGTTTCCTTCCTGCTCTGTCTAATGAGAGGAGGAGTCAACAGGTCAGAATGATGTTTCCTTCCTGCTCTGTCTAATGAGAGGAGGAGTTAACAGGTCAGAATGATGTGTCCTTCCTGCTCTGTCTAATGAGAGGAGGAGTTAACAGGTCAGAATGATGTTTCCTTCCTGCTCTGTCTAATAAGAGGAGGAGTTAACAGGTCAGAATGATGTTTCCTTCCTGCTCTGTCTAATGAGAGGAGGAGTCAACAGGTCAGAATGATGTTTCCTTCCTGCTCTGTCTAATGAGAGGAGGAGTCAACAGGTCAGAATGATGTTTCCTTCCTGCTCTGTCTAATGAGAGGAGGAGTCAACAGGTCAGAATGATGTGTCCTTCCTGCTCTGTCTAATGAGAGGAGGAGTTAACAGGTCAGAATGATGTTTCCTTCCTGCTCTGTCTAATGAGAGGAGGAGTTAACAGGTCAGAATGATGTTTCCTTCCTGCTCTGTCTAATGAGAGGAGGAGTCAACAGGTCAGAATGATGTTTCCTTCCTGCTCTGTCTAATGAGAGGAGGAGTCAACAGGTCAGAATGATGTTTCCTTCCTGCTCTGTCTAATGAGAGGAGGAGTCAACAGGTCAGAATGATGTTTCCTTCCTGCTCTGTCTAATGAGAGGAAGGAGTCAACAGGTCAGAATGATGTTTCCTTCCTGCTCTGTCTAATGAGAGGAGGAGTCAACAGGTCAGAATGATGTTTCCTTCCTGCTCTGTCTAATGAGAGGAGGAGTTAACAGGTCAGAATGATGTGTCCTTCCTGCTCTGTCTAATGAGAGGAGGAGTTAACAGGTCAGAATGATGTTTCCTTCCTGCTCTGTCTAATGAGAGGAGGAGTTAACAGGTCAGAATGATGTTTCCTTCCTGCTCTGTCTAATGAGAGGAGGAGTCAACAGGTCAGAATGATGTTTCCTTCCTGCTCTGTCTAATGAGAGGAGGAGTCAACAGGTCAGAATGATGTTTCCTTCCTGCTCTGTCTAATGAGAGGAGGAGTCAACAGGTCAGAATGATGTGTCCTTCCTGCTCTGTCTAATGAGAGGAGGAGTTAACAGGTCAGAATGATGTTTCCTTCCTGCTCTGTCTAATGAGAGGAGGAGTTAACAGGTCAGAATGATGTTTCCTTCCTGCTCTGTCTAATGAGAGGAGGAGTCAACAGGTCAGAATGGTGTTTCCTTCCTGCTCTGTCTAATGAGAGGAGGAGTTAACAGGTCAGAATGATGTTTCCTTCCTGCTCTGTCTAATGAGAGGAAGGAGTTAACAGGTCAGAATGATGTTTCATTCCTGCTCTGTCTAATGAGAGGAGGAGTCAACAGGTCAGAATGATGTTTCCTTCCTGCTCTGTCTAATGAGAGGAGGAGTCAACAGGTCAGAATGATGTTTCCTTCCTGCTCTGTCTAATGAGAGGAGGAGTCAACAGGTCAGAATGATGTTTCATTCCTGCTCTGTCTAATGAGAGGAGGAGTCAACAGGTCAGAATGATGTTTCCTTCCTGCTCTGTCTAATGAGAGGAGGAGTCAACAGGTCAGAATGATGTTTCCTTCCTGCTCTGTCTAATGAGAGGAGGAGTTAACAGGTCAGAATGATGTTTCCTTCCTGCTCTGTCTAATGAGAGGAAGGAGTTAACAGGTCAGAATGATGTGTCCTTCCTGCTCTGTCTATTGAGAGGAGGAGTTAACAGGTCAGAATGATGTTTCCTTCCTGCTCTGTCTAATGAGAGGAGGAGTCAACAGGTCAGAATGATGTTTCCTTCCTGCTCTGTCTAATGAGAGGAGGAGTTAACAGGTCAGAATGATGTGTCCTTCCTGCTCTGTCTAATGAGAGGAGGAGTTAACAGGTCAGAATGATGTTTCCTTCCTGCTCTGTCTAATGAGAGGAGGAGTTAACAGGTCAGAATGATGTTTCCTTCCTGCTCTGTCTAATGAGAGGAGGAGTCAACAGGTCAGAATGATGTTTCCTTCCTGCTCTGTCTAATGAGAGGAGGAGTCAACAGGTCAGAATGATGTTTCCTTCCTGCTCTGTCTAATGAGAGGAGGAGTCAACAGGTCAGAATGATGTGTCCTTCCTGCTCTGTCTAATGAGAGGAGGAGTTAACAGGTCAGAATGATGTTTCCTTCCTGCTCTGTCTAATGAGAGGAGGAGTTAACAGGTCAGAATGATGTTTCCTTCCTGCTCTGTCTAATGAGAGGAGGAGTCAACAGGTCAGAATGATGTTTCCTTCCTGCTCTGTCTAATGAGAGGAGGAGTCAACAGGTCAGAATGATGTTTCCTTCCTGCTCTGTCTAATGAGAGGAGGAGTCAACAGGTCAGAATGATGTTTCCTTCCTGCTCTGTCTAATGAGAGGAAGGAGTCAACAGGTCAGAATGATGTTTCCTTCCTGCTCTGTCTAATGAGAGGAGGAGTCAACAGGTCAGAATGATGTTTCCTTCCTGCTCTGTCTAATGAGAGGAGGAGTTAACAGGTCAGAATGATGTGTCCTTCCTGCTCTGTCTAATGAGAGGAGGAGTTAACAGGTCAGAATGATGTTTCCTTCCTGCTCTGTCTAATGAGAGGAGGAGTTAACAGGTCAGAATGATGTTTCCTTCCTGCTCTGTCTAATGAGAGGAGGAGTCAACAGGTCAGAATGATGTTTCCTTCCTGCTCTGTCTAATGAGAGGAGGAGTCAACAGGTCAGAATGATGTTTCCTTCCTGCTCTGTCTAATGAGAGGAGGAGTCAACAGGTCAGAATGATGTGTCCTTCCTGCTCTGTCTAATGAGAGGAGGAGTTAACAGGTCAGAATGATGTTTCCTTCCTGCTCTGTCTAATGAGAGGAGGAGTTAACAGGTCAGAATGATGTTTCCTTCCTGCTCTGTCTAATGAGAGGAGGAGTCAACAGGTCAGAATGGTGTTTCCTTCCTGCTCTGTCTAATGAGAGGAGGAGTTAACAGGTCAGAATGATGTTTCCTTCCTGCTCTGTCTAATGAGAGGAAGGAGTTAACAGGTCAGAATGATGTTTCATTCCTGCTCTGTCTAATGAGAGGAGGAGTCAACAGGTCAGAATGATGTTTCCTTCCTGCTCTGTCTAATGAGAGGAGGAGTCAACAGGTCAGAATGATGTTTCCTTCCTGCTCTGTCTAATGAGAGGAGGAGTCAACAGGTCAGAATGATGTTTCATTCCTGCTCTGTCTAATGAGAGGAGGAGTCAACAGGTCAGAATGATGTTTCCTTCCTGCTCTGTCTAATGAGAGGAGGAGTCAACAGGTCAGAATGATGTTTCCTTCCTGCTCTGTCTAATGAGAGGAGGAGTTAACAGGTCAGAATGATGTTTCCTTCCTGCTCTGTCTAATGAGAGGAAGGAGTTAACAGGTCAGAATGATGTGTCCTTCCTGCTCTGTCTATTGAGAGGAGGAGTTAACAGGTCAGAATGATGTTTCCTTCCTGCTCTGTCTAATGAGAGGAGGAGTCAACAGGTCAGAATGATGTTTCCTTCCTGCTCTGTCTAATGAGAGGAGGAGTTAACAGGTCAGAATGATGTTTCCTTCCTGCTCTGTCTAATGAGAGGAAGGAGTTAACAGGTCAGAATGATGTGTCCTTCCTGCTCTGTCTATTGAGAGGAGGAGTTAACAGGTCAGAATGATGTTTCCTTCCTGCTCTGTCTAATGAGAGGAGGAGTCAACAGGTCAGAATGATGTTTCCTTCCTGCTCTGTCTAATGAGAGGAGGAGTTAACAGGTCAGAATGATGTGTCCTTCCTGCTCTGTCTAATGAGAGGAGGAGTTAACAGGTCAGAATGATGTTTCCTTCCTGCTCTGTCTAATGAGAGGAGGAGTTAACAGGTCAGAATGATGTTTCCTTCCTGCTCTGTCTAATGAGAGGAGGAGTCAACAGGTCAGAATGATGTTTCCTTCCTGCTCTGTCTAATGAGAGGAGGAGTCAACAGGTCAGAATGATGTTTCCTTCCTGCTCTGTCTAATGAGAGGAGGAGTCAACAGGTCAGAATGATGTGTCCTTCCTGCTCTGTCTAATGAGAGGAGGAGTTAACAGGTCAGAATGATGTTTCCTTCCTGCTCTGTCTAATGAGAGGAGGAGTTAACAGGTCAGAATGATGTTTCCTTCCTGCTCTGTCTAATGAGAGGAGGAGTCAACAGGTCAGAATGATGTTTCCTTCCTGCTCTGTCTAATGAGAGGAGGAGTCAACAGGTCAGAATGATGTTTCCTTCCTGCTCTGTCTAATGAGAGGAGGAGTCAACAGGTCAGAATGATGTTTCCTTCCTGCTCTGTCTAATGAGAGGAAGGAGTCAACAGGTCAGAATGATGTTTCCTTCCTGCTCTGTCTAATGAGAGGAGGAGTCAACAGGTCAGAATGATGTTTCCTTCCTGCTCTGTCTAATGAGAGGAGGAGTTAACAGGTCAGAATGATGTGTCCTTCCTGCTCTGTCTAATGAGAGGAGGAGTTAACAGGTCAGAATGATGTTTCCTTCCTGCTCTGTCTAATGAGAGGAGGAGTTAACAGGTCAGAATGATGTTTCCTTCCTGCTCTGTCTAATGAGAGGAGGAGTCAACAGGTCAGAATGATGTTTCCTTCCTGCTCTGTCTAATGAGAGGAGGAGTCAACAGGTCAGAATGATGTTTCCTTCCTGCTCTGTCTAATGAGAGGAGGAGTCAACAGGTCAGAATGATGTGTCCTTCCTGCTCTGTCTAATGAGAGGAGGAGTTAACAGGTCAGAATGATGTTTCCTTCCTGCTCTGTCTAATGAGAGGAGGAGTTAACAGGTCAGAATGATGTTTCCTTCCTGCTCTGTCTAATGAGAGGAGGAGTCAACAGGTCAGAATGGTGTTTCCTTCCTGCTCTGTCTAATGAGAGGAGGAGTTAACAGGTCAGAATGATGTTTCCTTCCTGCTCTGTCTAATGAGAGGAAGGAGTTAACAGGTCAGAATGATGTTTCATTCCTGCTCTGTCTAATGAGAGGAGGAGTCAACAGGTCAGAATGATGTTTCCTTCCTGCTCTGTCTAATGAGAGGAGGAGTCAACAGGTCAGAATGATGTTTCCTTCCTGCTCTGTCTAATGAGAGGAGGAGTCAACAGGTCAGAATGATGTTTCATTCCTGCTCTGTCTAATGAGAGGAGGAGTCAACAGGTCAGAATGATGTTTCCTTCCTGCTCTGTCTAATGAGAGGAGGAGTTAACAGGTCAGAATGATGTTTCCTTCCTGCTCTGTCTAATGAGAGGAGGAGTCAACAGGTCAGAATGATGTTTCCTTCCTGCTCTGTCTAATGAGAGGAGGAGTCAACAGGTCAGAATGATGTTTCCTTCCTGCTCTGTCTAATGAGAGGAGGAGTTAACAGGTCAGAATGATGTTTCCTTCCTGCTCTGTCTAATGAGAGGAGGAGTTAACAGGTCAGAATGATGTTTCCTTCCTGCTCTGTCTAATGAGAGGAGGAGTCAACAGGTCAGAATGATGTTTCCTTCCTGCTCTGTCTAATGAGAGGAGGAGTCAACAGGTCAGAATGATGTTTCCTTCCTGCTCTGTCTAATGAGAGGAGGAGTCAACAGGTCAGAATGATGTTTCCTTCCTGCTCTGTCTAATGAGAGGAGGAGTCAACAGGTCAGAATGATGTTTCCTTCCTGCTCTGTCTAATGAGAGGAGGAGTTAACAGGTCAGAATGATGTTTCCTTCCTGCTCTGTCTAATGAGAGGAGGAGTCAACAGGTCAGAATGATGTTTCCTTCCTGCTCTGTCTAATGAGAGGAGGAGTCAACGGGTCAGAATGATGTTTCCTTCCTGCTCTGTCTAATGAGAGGAGGAGTTAACAGGTCAGAATGATGTTTCCTTCCTGCTCTGTCTAATGAGAGGAGGAGTTAACAGGTCAGAATGATGTTTCCTTCCTGCTCTGTCTAATGAGAGGAGGAGTCAACAGGTCAGAATGATGTTTCCTTCCTGCTCTGTCTAATGAGAGGAGGAGTCAACAGGTCAGAATGATGTTTCCTTCCTGCTCTGTCTAATGAGAGGAGGAGTCAACAGGTCAGAATGATGTTTCCTTCCTGCTCTGTCTAATGAGAGGAGGAGTCAACAGGTCAGAATGATGTTTCCTTCCTGCTCTGTCTAATGAGAGGAGGAGTTAACAGGTCAGAATGATGTGTCCTTCCTGCTTTGTCTAATGAGAGGAAGGAGTCAACAGGTCAGAATGATGTTTCCTTCCTGCTCTGTCTAATGAGAGGAGGAGTCAACAGGTCAGAATGATGTTTCCTTCCTGCTCTGTCTAATGAGAGGAGGAGTTAACAGGTCAGAATGATGTGTCCTTCCTGCTCTGTCTAATGAGAGGAGGAGTTAACAGGTCAGAATGATGTTTCCTTCCTGCTCTGTCTAATGAGAGGAGGAGTTAACAGGTCAGAATGATGTTTCCTTCCTGCTCTGTCTAATGAGAGGAGGAGTCAACAGGTCAGAATGATGTTTCCTTCCTGCTCTGTCTAATGAGAGGAGGAGTCAACAGGTCAGAATGATGTTTCCTTCCTGCTCTGTCTAATGAGAGGAGGAGTCAACAGGTCAGAATGATGTGTCCTTCCTGCTCTGTCTAATGAGAGGAGGAGTTAACAGGTCAGAATGATGTTTCCTTCCTGCTCTGTCTAATGAGAGGAGGAGTTAACAGGTCAGAATGATGTTTCCTTCCTGCTCTGTCTAATGAGAGGAGGAGTCAACAGGTCAGAATGATGTTTCCTTCCTGCTCTGTCTAATGAGAGGAGGAGCCAACAGGTCAGAATGATGTTTCCTTCCTGCTCTGTCTCAGTGTAAATAATATAATAGACTGAACTGTGAACTGGGTGACTGCAGTTTAACTCCCTGACACAGAAGGACGCACACAAAGAAGTAGACATGCTCGCTGTACACGCACATAGAGAGGCATGCACGTACTCACACACAGACATTACATTATACCTAGACATACACACAGACATTACATTATACCTAGACATACACACAGACATTACATTATACCTAGACATACACACAGACATTACATTTTACCTAGACATACACACAGACATTACATTATACCTAGACATACACACACACATTACATTATACCTAGACATACACACACACATTACATTTTACCGAGACATACACACAGACATTACATTTTACCTAGACATACACACAGACATTACATTTTACCTAGACATACACACAGACATTACATTTTACCTAGACATACACACAGACATTACATTTTACCTAGACATACACACAGACATTACATTATACCTAGACATACACACAGACATTACATTATACCTAGACATACACACATACATTACATTTTACCTAGACATACACACACACATTACATTATACCTAGACATACACACACACATTACATTTTACCGAGACATACACACAGACATTACATTTTACCTAGACATACACACAGACATTGCATTATACCTAGACATACACACACACATTACATTATACCTAGACATACACACACACATTACATTTTACCGAGACATACACACAGACATTACATTTTACCTAGACATACACAGACATTACATTTTACCTAGACATACACACACACATTACATTATACCTAGACATACACACACAGACATTACATTATACCTAGACATACACACAGACATTACATTTTACCTAGACATACACACAGACATTACATTATACCTAGACATACACACAGACATTACATTATACCTAGACATACACACAGACATTACATTTTACCTAGACATATACACACAGAGATGAAGGCAAGTCTACGTAGGAACACATACGCAAATACACAGAGAGGCCATTTTACTTGACTAGCTGCTCTGATTATCTGTGTGTGTGTGTGTGTGTGTGTGTGTGTGTGTGTGTGTGTGTGTGTGTGTGTGTGTGCAGGCATATGTGTGTGTGTGTGTTGTTGTTCTCTTACTGCGTCTGCAGGAGGTGCCTCTGTATCCGGGGGCACACACACACGTCCCGTCCTCTGGTGAGCAGGAGCCTCCGTTCTCACAGGTACAGGAGTAGGAGCAGTCTGGGCCCCATCGGCCCTCCACACACACACTGTCACAGTTCACACCTGGAGGAAACATGGGGAACACCGCTCAGTAACTCATCTTACTGGGCAGAGTCTGGGGCCCTCCCTCATCTCATCAGAGTCTGGGGCCCTCCCTCATCTCATCAGAGTCTGGGGTCCTCCCTCAGAGTCTGGGGCTCTCCCTCAGAGTCTGGGGCCCTCCATCAGAGTCTGGGGCCCTCCCTCAGAGTCTGGGGCCCTCCCTCATCTCATCAGAGTCTGGGGCCCCCCCTCAGAGTCTGGGGCCCTCCCTCATCTCATCAGAGTCTGGGGCCCTCCATCAGAGTCTGGGGCCCTCCCTCAGAGTCTGGGGCCCTCCCTCATCTCATCAGAGTCTGGGGCCCCCCCTCAGAGTCTGGGGCCCTCCCTCAGAGTCTGGGGCCCTCCCTCATCTCATCAGAGTCTGGGGCCCTCCCTCAGAGTCTGGGGCCCTCCACTGTCCCTCCACGGCTGTGGACAGAACTATAATGTATAGAGTAAGCGACTTACTCTATACATTATAGTGTCGTTTATAAAGGATTTGTGAATGGAAGAGAAGGACACAGAGAGACAGAGACAGAGACACAGAGACAGAGACAGAGAGACAGAGCGACAGAGACAGACAGAGACAGAGAGACAGAGAGACACAGACACAGACAGAGAGACAGAGAGACAGAGACAGACAGAGACAGAGAGACAGACCCAGGCAGAGAGACAGAGACAGAGAGACAGAGAGAGAGACAGAGACAGAGACACAGACAGAGACACAGAGACAGAGAGACAGAGTGATAGTTAGCTTTCTCTCCTTCCTCTCCCCTCTGAGTGCCCCTTTCTAACCCCTATCGTCCAGGGAGAGACAGAACTAAATGAAACAGGAACAGTCCCAGAGATGGGAGAAAGGTAGAGTCCCAGGGAGAGATGTAGAAAGGTAGAGTCCCAGGGAGAGATGGAGAAAGGTAGAGTCCCAGGGAGAGATGGAGAAAGGTAGAGTCCCAGGGAGAGATGGAGAAAGGTAGAGTCCCAGGGAGAGATGGAGAAAGGTAGAGTCATCAGGGAGAGATGGAGAAAGGTAGAGTCCCAGGGAGAGATGGAGAAAGGTAGAGTCCCAGGGAAAGATGTAGAAAGGTAGAGTCATCAGGGAGAGATGGAGAAAGGTAGAGTCCCAGGGAGAGATGGAGAAAGGTAGAGTCATCAGGGAGAGATGGAGAAAGGTAGAGTCCCAGGGAGAGATGGAGAAAGGTAGAGTCATCAGGGAGAGATGGAGAAAGGTAGAGTCCCAGGGAGAGATGGAGAAAGGTAGAGTCATCAGGGAGAGATGGAGAAAGGTAGAGTCATCAGGGAGAGATGGAGAAAGGTAGAGTCCCAGGGAGAGATGGAGAAAGGTAGAGTCCCAGGGAGAGATGGAGAAAGGTAGAGTCCCAGGGAGAGATGGAGAAAGGTAGAGTCATCAGGGAGAGATGGAGAAAGGTAGAGTCCCAGGGAGAGATGGAGAAAGGTAGAGTCCCAGGGAGAGATGGAGAAAGGTAGAGTCCCAGGGAGAGATGGAGAAAGGTAGAGTCATCAGGGAGAGATGGAGAAAGGTAGAGTCATCAGGGAGAGATGACGAGAAAAGGGCAACCAGTGAAGATGCTTATGCTTATTTATTTTATCTTGTGTCCTTTAACCATTTGTACATTGTTAAAACACTGTATATATATAATATGACATTTGTAATGTCTTTATTGTTTTGAAACTTCTGTATGTGTAATGTTTACTGTTCATTTTTATTGTTTATTTCACTTTATATATTAACTTTATATATTATCTACCTCACTTGCTTTGGCAATGTTAACACATGTTTCCCATGCCAATAAAGCCCTTGAATTGAATTGAAAGGTAGAGTCCCAGGGAGAGATGGCATTGGTAGCATTAGCAGTGCTTCTCAAATTGTGTGTGTGTGTGTGTGTGTGTGTTTGTGTAGTCTGTCTCAGCAGGACTGGGTTGAGGAACTGAGGACTCACTGGGGATTCAACTAGAACAGAATCCCTGGGTCTAACACACTTACACCCAAACACACACACACACACACACCCAAACACACACACACACACACACACACACTTACACCCAAACACACACACACACACACACACACACACACACACACACACACACACACACACACACACACACACACACACACACACACACACACACACACACTTACACCCAAACACACACACACACACACACACACACACACACACACACACACACACACACACACACACACACACACACACACACACACACACACACACACACTCCTGAGAGTCCCAGAACTCCACACTCTTCCAAGCTGTCCTCTCTGTTCCAGACTCATTAGAAGTTGCTCTGACAGAACAGAGAGAGTGAGTGGGCTTCATCATGAATAAAGGGTAGAGGGATGGGTGGAGGGATGGGTAGAGTGAGTGGGCTTCATCATGAATAAAGGGTAGAGGGATGGGTGGAGGGATGGGTAGAGTGAGTGGGCTTCATCATGAATAAAGGGTAGAGGGATGGGTGGAGGGATAGGTAGAGTGAGTGGGCTTCATCATGAATAAAGGGTAGAGGGATGGGTGGAGGGATAGGTAGAGTGAGTGGGCTTCAGCCATTATAGCATCATGAATAAAGGGTAGAGGGATGGGTGGAGGGATGGAGGGATGGGTGGAGGGATGGGTGGAGGGATGGGTGGAGGGATGGGTAGAGTGAGTGGGCTTCATCATGAATAAAGGGTAGAGGGATGGGTGGAGGGATAGGTAGAGTGAGTGGGCTTCATCATGAATAAAGGGTAGAGGGATGGGTGGAGGGATGGGTGGAGGGATGGGTAGAGGGATGGGTGGAGGGATGGGTGGAGGGATAGGTAGAGTGAGTGGGCTTCATCATGAATAAAGGGTAGAGGGATGGGTGGAGGGATAGGTAGAGTGAGTGGGCTTCATCATGAATAAAGGGTAGAGGGATGGGTGGAGGGATAGGTAGAGGGATGGGTAGAGGGATGGGTAGAGGGATGGAGGGATGGGTAGAGGGATGGGTGGAGGGATAGGTAGAGTGAGTGGGCTTCAGCCATTATAGCATCATGAATAAAGGGTAGAGGGATGGGTGGAGGGATGGTAGAGTGAGTGGGCTTCATCATGAATAAAGGGTAGAGGGATGGGTGGAGGGATAGGTAGAGTGAGTGGGCTTCATCATGAATAAAGGGTAGAGGGATGGGTGGAGGGATGGGTAGAGGGATAGGTAGAGTGATAGGTAGAGTGAGTGGGCTTCATCATGAATAAAGGGTAGAGGGATGGGTGGAGGGATGGGTAGAGGGATAGGTAGAGTGATAGGTAGAGTGAGTGGGCTTCATCATGAATAAAGGGTAGAGGGATGGGTGGAGGGATAGGTAGAGTGAGTGGCTTCATCATGAATAAAGGGTAGAGGGATGGGTAGAGGGATGGGTAGAGTGAGTGGGCTTCATCATGAATAAAGGGTAGAGGGATGGGTGGAGGGATGGTAGAGGGATGGGTGGAGGGATGGGTAGAGTGATGGGTGGAGGGATAGGTAGAGTGAGTGGGCTTCAGCCATTATAGCATCATGAATAAAGGGTAGAGGGATGGGTAGAGGGATGGGTGGAGGGATAGGTAGAGTGATGGGTAGAGGGATGGGTGGAGGGATGGGTAGAGGGATGGGTAGAGGGATGGGTAGAGGGATGGGTAGAGGGATAGGTAGAGGGATGGGTGGAGGGATGGGTAGAGGGATAGGTAGAGGGATGGGTAGAGGGATGGGTGGAGGGATGGGTAGAGGGATGGGTAGAGGGATGGGTGGAGGGATGGGTAGAGGGATAGGTAGAGGGATGGGTAGAGGGATGGGTGGAGGGATGGGTAGAGGGATGGGTAGAGGGATGGGTGGAGGGATGGGTAGAGGGATAGGTAGAGTGAGTGGGCTTCATCATGAATAAAGGGTAGAGGGATGGGTAGAGGGATAGGTAGAGTGAGTGGGCTTCATCATGAATAAAGGGTAGAGGGATGGGTGGAGGGATGGGTAGAGGGATGGGTAGAGGGATGGGTGGAGGGATAGGTAGAGGGATAGGTAGAGTGAGTGGGCTTCATCATGAATAAAGGGTAGAGGGATGGGTAGAGGGATGGGTAGAGGGATGGGTAGAGGGATGGGTGGAGGGATGGGTAGAGGGATGGGTAGAGGGATGGGTAGAGGGATGGGTGGAGGGATAGGTAGAGGGATGGGTGGAGGGATAGGTAGAGTGAGTGGGTGGAGGATGGGTAGAGGGATGGGTAGAGGGATGGGTAGAGGGATGGGTGGAGGGATGGGTAGAGGGATAGGTAGAGGGATAGGTAGAGTGAGTGGGCTTCATCATGAATAAAGGGTAGAGGGATGGGTGGAGGGATGGTAGAGTGAGTGGGTGGAGGATGGGTGGAGGGATGGGTAGAGGGATGGGTAGAGGGATGGGTAGAGTGAGTGGGTGGAGGATGGGTGGAGGGATGGTAGAGTGAGTGGGTGGAGGGATGGGTAGAGGGATGGGTGGAGGGATGGGTGGAGGGATGGGTAGAGGGATGGGTAGACTGATGGGTGGAGGGATAGGTAGAGAGAGTGGGTGGAGGATGGGTAGAGGGATAGGTAGAGAGAGTGGGTGGAGGATGGGTAGAGGGATAGGTAGAGTGAGTGGGTGGAGGATGGGTAGAGGGATGGGTAGATGGATGGGTAGAGGGATGGGTAGAGGGATGGGTAGAGGGATAGGTAGAGAGAGTGGGTGGAGGGATAGGTAGAGGGATGGGTAGAGGGATGGTAGAGTGATGGGTAGAGGGATGGTAGAGTGATGGGTAGAGGGATGGTAGAGTGAGTGGGCTTCAGCCATTATAGCATCATGAATAAAGCAGATCTGTCTATAACCTGCTGGGTCTATGAAGACCAGATGAATCTAGACTGGAACTCCTACGTACCGCAGAGATGAGGTGGAGAGATGGAGGGATGGGTGGAGGGATGGAGGGATGGGTGGAGGGATGGAGGGATGAGTGGAGGGATAGGTAGACTGATGGAGGGATGGGTAGAGGGATGGAGGGATGGGTAGAGGGATGGTAGAGTGATGGAGGGATGGGTAGAGGGATAGAGGGATGGGTAGTCTGATGGAGGGATGGAGGGATGGGTAGAGGGATGGGTAGAGGGATGGAGGGATGGGTAGAGGGATGGTAGAGTGATGGAGGGATGGGTAGAGGGATAGAGGGATGGGTAGTCTGATGGAGGGATGGGTAGAGGGATGGAGGGATGGGTAGAGGGATGGTAGAGTGATTGAGGGATGGTTAGAGGAATAGAGGGATGGGTAGTCTGATGGAGGGATGGAGGGATGGGTAGAGGATGGAGGGATGGGTAGAGGGATGGGTAGAGGGATGGTAGAGGGATGGAGGGATGGGTAGAGGGATGGGTAGAGGGATGGGTGGAGGGATGGGTAGAGGGATGGGTAGAGGGATGGGTGGAGGGATGGGTAGAGGGATGGGTGGAGGGATGGGTAGAGGGATGGGTAGAGGGATGGGTGGAGGATGGGTGGAGGGATGGGTAGAGGGATAGAGGGATGGGTAGAGGGATGGGTGGAGGGATGGGTGGGTGGAGGGATGGGTAGAGGGATGGGTAGAGGGATGGGTAGAGGGATGGGTAGAGGGATGGGTGGAGGATGGGTGGAGGGATGGGTAGAGGGATGGGTAGAGGGATGGAGGGATGGGTAGAGGGATGGGTGGAGGGATGGGTAGAGGGATGGGTAGAGGGATGGGTAGAGGGATGGGTGGAGGGATGGGTAGAGGGATGGGTGGAGGGATGGGTAGAGGGATGGGTAGAGGGATAGAGGGATGGGTAGATGGATGGGTAGAGGGATGGGTAGAGGGATGGAGGGATGGGTAGACTGATGGAGGTATGGGTAGAGGGATGGGTAGAGGGATGGGTGGAGGGATGGGTAGAGGGATGGAGGGATGGGTAGAGGGATGGGTAGACTGATGGGTGGAGGGATGGGTAGAGGGATGGAGGGATGGGTGGAGGGATGGGTAGAGGGATGGGTAGACTGATGGAGGGATGGGTAGAGGGATGGGTAAAGGGATGGGTGGAGGGATGGAGGGATGGGTAGAGGGATGGGTGGAGGGATGGGTAGAGGGATGGGTAGAGGGATGGGTGGAGGGATGGGTGGAGGGATGGGTAGAGGGATGGGTAGAGGGATGGGTAGAGGGATGGGTGGAGGGATGGGTAGAGGGATGGGTGGAGGGATGGGTAGAGGGATGGGTAGAGGGATGGGTGGAGGGATGGGTAGAGGGATGGGTGGAGGGATGGGTAGAGGGATGGGTAGAGGGATGGGTAGAGGGATAGAGGGATGGGTAGATGGATGGGTAGAGGGATGGGTAGAGGGATGGAGGGATGGGTAGACTGATGGAGGTATGGGTAGAGGGATGGGTAGAGGGATGGGTGGAGGGATGGTAGAGGGATGGAGGGATGGGTAGAGGGATGGGTAGACTGATGGGTGGAGGGATGGGTAGAGGGATGGGTGGAGGGATAGTAGAGGGATGGAGGGATGGGTAGAGGGATGGGTAGACTGATGGGTGGAGGGATGGGTAGAGGGATGGGTAGAGGGATGGAGGGATGGGTAGAGGGATGGGTAAAGGGATGGGTGGAGGGATGGAGGGATGGGTAGAGGGATGGGTGGAGGGATGGGTGGAGGGATGGGTAGAGGAATGGGTAGAGGGATGGGTAGATGGATGGGTGGAGGGATGGGTAGAGGGATGGGTAGACTGATGGAGGGATGGGTAGAGGGATGGGTGGAGGGATGGAGGGATGGGTAGACTGATGGAGGGATGGGTAGACTGATGGAGGGATGGGTAGACTGATGGAGGGATGGAGGGATGGGTAGTCTGATGGAGGGATAGGTAGTCTGATGGAGGGATGGGTAGACTGATGGAGGGATGGAGGGATGGGTAGTCTGATGGAGGGATGGAGGGATGGGTAGTCTGATGGAGGAATGGGTAGTCTGATGGAGGGATGGGTAGTCTGATGGAGGGATGGGTAGAGGGATGGTAGAGTGATGGTAGAAGGATAGAGGGATGGGTAGTCTGATGGAGGGATGGGTAGACTGATGGAGGGATGGAGGGATGGGTAGTTTGATGGAGGGATGGGTAGTCTGATGGAGGGATGGGTAGACTGATGGAGGGATGGAGGGATGGGTAGTCTGGTGGAGGGATGGGTAGACTGATGGAGGGATGGAGGAAAGGGTAGTCTGATGGAGGGATGGAGGGATGGGTAGTCTGATGGAGGGATGGGTAGTCTGATGGAGGGATGGGGTAGAGGGATGGTAGAGTGATGGGTAGAGGGATAGAGGGATGGGTAGTCTGATGGAGGGATGG
>NW_022261985.1:7541219-7544687 GCF_002021735.2 Oncorhynchus kisutch
GGTAGATCATATCCAACGCCAACGCTATGGTAGATCATATCCAACGCTATGGTAGATCATATCCAACCCTATGGTAGATCATATCCAACCCTATGGTAGATCATATCCAACCCTATGGTAGATCATATCCAACGCTATGGTAGATCATATCCAACCCTATGGTAGATCATATCCAACCCTATGGTAGATCATATCCAACCCTATGGTAGATCATATCCAACCCTATGGTAGATCATATATCCAACGCTATGGTAGATCATATCCAACCCTATGGTAGATCATATATCCAACACCAACGCTATGGTAGATCATATATCCAACACCAACGCTATGGTAGATCATATATCCAACACCAACGCTATGGTAGATCATATCCAACGCTATGGTAGATCATATCCAACGCCAACGCTATGGTAGATCATATCCAACGCTATGGTAGATCATATCCAACCCTATGGTAGATCATATCCACCCTATGGTAGATCATATCCAACCCTATGGTAGATCATATCCAACCCTATGGTAGATCATATCCAACGCCAACGCTATGGTAGATCATATCCAACGCCAACGCTATGGTAGATCATATCCAACGCTATGGTAGATCATATCCAACGCTATGGTAGATCATATCCAACCCTATGGTAGATCATATCCAACACCAACGCTATGGTAGATCATATCCAACGCTATGGTAGATCATATCCAACCCTATGGTAGATCATATCCAACCCTATGGTAGATCATATCCAACGCCAACGCTATGGTAGATCATATCCAACGCCAACCCTATGGTAGATCATATCCAACGCCAACCCTATGGTAGATCATATCCAACGCCAACCCTATGGTAGATCATATCCAACGCCAACGCTATGGTAGATCATATCCAACACCAACGCTATGGTAGATCATATCCAACGCTATGGTAGATCATATCCAACACCAACGCTATGGTAGATCATATCCAACGCTATGGTAGATCATATCCAACCCTATGGTAGATCATATCCAACACCAACGCTATGGTAGATCATATCCAACGCTATGGTAGATCATATCCAACACCAACGCTATGGTAGATCATATCCAACACCAACGCTATGGTAGATCATATCCAACACCAACGCTATGGTAGATCATATCCAACACCAACGCTATGGTAGATCATATCCAACGCTATGGTAGATCATATCCAACACCAACGCTATGGTAGATCATATCCAACGCTATGGTAGATCATATCCAACCCTATGGTAGATCATATCCAACACCAACGCTATGGTAGATCATATCCAACGCTATGGTAGATCATATCCAACGCCAACCCTATGGTAGATCATATCCAACGCTATGGTAGATCATATCGAACGCTATGGTAGATCATATCCAACACCAACGCTATGGTAGATCATATCCAACGCTATGGTAGATCATATCCAACCCTATGGTAGATCATATCCAACCCTATGGTAGATCATATCCACACCAATGCTATGGTAGATCATATCCAACGCTATGGTAGATCATATCCAACGCCAACGCTATGGTAGATCATATCCAACGCTATGGTAGATCATATCCAACCCTATGGTAGATCATATCCAACCCTATGGTAGATCATATCCAACCCTATGGTAGATCATATCCAACGCTATGGTAGATCATATCCAACCCTATGGTAGATCATATCCAACCCTATGGTAGATCATATCCAACCCTATGGTAGATCATATCCAACCCTATGGTAGATCATATATCCAACGCTATGGTAGATCATATCCAACCCTATGGTAGATCATATATCCAACACCAACGCTATGGTAGATCATATATCCAACACCAACGCTATGGTAGATCATATCCAACGCTATGGTAGATCATATCCAACGCCAACGCTATGGTAGATCATATCCAACGCTATGGTAGATCATATCCAACCCTATGGTAGATCATATCCAACCCTATGGTAGATCATATCCAACCCTATGGTAGATCATATCCAACCCTATGGTAGATCATATCCAACGCCAACGCTATGGTAGATCATATCCAACGCCAACGCTATGGTAGATCATATCCAACGCTATGGTAGATCATATCCAACGCTATGGTAGATCATATCCAACCCTATGGTAGATCATATCCAACACCAACGCTATGGTAGATCATATCCAACGCTATGGTAGATCATATCCAACCCTATGGTAGATCATATCCAACCCTATGGTAGATCATATCCAACGCCAACGCTATGGTAGATCATATCCAAACGCCAACCCTATGGTAGATCATATCCACGCCAACCCTATGGTAGATCATATCCAACGCCAACCCTATGGTAGATCATATCCAACGCCAACGCTATGGTAGATCATATCCAACCCTATGGTAGATCATATCGAAAAGCATCACAATAATCATGTACATTACTTGATATTCCATAACATATTTAGTAATTACACTGAAGATAAATTAATGGATCAGCAGAACGGCCAAATACTACTCCAAATTTAATTATTCATTTGTCAAGAATTTACATTTTTTGGGCGTAAACATTCGTCCTTTTTGATATCGTGAATGGTATCGATCTTCTCTCTGTGAAGTTTCTAGAAAGTAGTGAAACTAGTGTTCTGACTCTGTAATGTCCCCCTCGAGCGCTGAATTAAGAAGCACTTTCCATATTCATCAGATTTCCCTGTTGCTCATAGTCCATTTTCTCAGCTACAGATGGTTCATTAGTGGTTTCAATTCAAACCAGTATCTTTATTCATGTAATATGAAGATAAACAAAAACAAATGCAAGTTATATGACAATGTGTGTACGTTGTCATTAGAGCACAACATTAGTTAGACTGTAGGGGGGTACTACTGCCTGACTCACCAGTCCATCCATCCAGCCAGACAGCGACAGTCACCTCTCACAGGACTGTAGGGGGGTACTACTGCCTGACTCATCAGTCCATCCAGCCAGACAGCGACAGTCACCTCTCACAGGACTGTAGGGGGTACTACTGCCCTGACTCACCAGTCCATCCATCCAGCCAGACAGCGACAGTCAACCTCTCACAGGACTGTAGGGGGTACTACTGCCTAACTCAACCAGTCCATCCAGCCAGACAGCGACAGTCACCTCTCACAGGACTGTAGGGGGTACTACTGCCTACTCACCAGTCCATCCAGCCAGACAGCGACAGTCGCCTCTCTCACAGGATCACAGCCGTCGGCATGGAATACAGTCCACCTGCTCTCGACACTGGTTCTCCATACGTGCCCTCCTGTAAACAGCAACGTTAACATTACAACACAAAACATTACTTTCTGTTCATATACTGTATATAGGCTTATACGTTTCTGATAGACCTCCCTCTCTCTCTCTCTCTCTCCCCCCCCTCTCTCTCTTCTCCTTCCCCCCCTCTCTCTCTTCCCCTCTCTCTCTCCCCCCCCCTCTCTCCTCTCTCCCCTCTC
>NW_022261985.1:7544787-7547287 GCF_002021735.2 Oncorhynchus kisutch
CCTCTCTTCCCTCGCCTTCATGTACATATCTACCTCAAATACCTTATTATTATCTATCCTGATGTCTAGTCACTTTTACCCTTGCCTTCATGTACATATCTACCTCAAATACCTTATTGATATCTATCCTGATGCCTAGTCACTTTTACCCTGCCTTCATGTACATATCTACCTCAAATACCTTATTATATTCTCTCTGATGGCTAGTCACTTTACCCTGCCTTCATGTACATATCTACCTCAACTACCTTATTATTATCTATCCCTGATGCCTAGTCACTTTACCCTGCCTTCATCTACATATCTACCTCAAATACCTGGTACCTTTGCACATGATCTGGGGGGGCAAATGCAAATAGTCTGGGTAGCCATTTGATTAGATATCGGAGTCTTATTGCTTGGGGGTAGAAGCTGTTTAGATGCCTCTTAGACATAGACTTGGCACTCCCAGTACCGCTTACTGTGCGGTTAGCAGAGAGAACAGTCTGATGACTAGGGTGGCTTCAATCATTGACCATTTTTAGGGCCTTCTGACACTGCCCTGGTATGGAGGTCCGGATGGCAGGAAAGCTTGTCCCCAGTGATGTTCTGGGCCGTTCGCACTATCCTCTGTAGTGCATTGTGGCCGGCGGCCCCGAGCAGTTGCCATACCAGGCAGTGATGCAACCCTGTCAGGATGCTTCGATGGTGCAGCTGTAGAACCTTTGAGGATCTGAGGACCCTGCCAAATCTTTTTCAGTCTCCTGAGGGGGAATAGGTTTTGTCGTGCCCTCTTCACGATTGTCTTGGTGTGCTGGACCCATGTTAGTTTGTTGGTGATGTGGACACCAAGGAAGTGGAAGCTCTCAACCTGCTCCACTGCAACCCCGTCGATAAGAATGGGGGCGTGCTCTGTCCTCCTTTTCCTGTAGTCCACAATCATCTCCTTTGTCTTGATCACGTTGAGACCACACTGCCAGCCTCTCAGAGACCTGGCAGTGGGACCACACTGCCAGGTCTCTGACCTCCTCCCTGTAGGCTGTCTCATCGTTTGTCGATGATCAGGCCTACCACTGTTGTGTCGTCTGCAAACTTAATGATGTGTTGGTTGGAGTCATGCCTGGTCGTGCAGTCATGAGTGAACAGGGAGTACAGGAGGGGACAGAGTACGCACCCCTGAGGGGCCCCTGTGTTGAGGATCAGCGTGGCGGATGTGTTGTTACTTACCCTCACCACCTGGGGGCGGCCCATCAGGATGTCCTGGATCCAGTTGCAGAGGGAGGTGTTAAGTCCCAGGGTCCTTAGCTTATTCATGAGCTTTGAGGGCACTATGGTGTTGAACGCTGAGCTGTAGTCAACAAACAGCATTCTCACGTAGGTGTTCCTTTTGTCCAGGTGGGAAAGGGCAGTGTGGAGTGCAATAGAGATTGCATCATCTGTGGATCTGTTTGGGCGGTATGCCAAAATGGAGAGGGTCTAGGGTTTCTGGGATAATGGCGTTGATGTGAGCCATGACAAGCCTTTAGAAGCACTTCATGGCTACAGACGTGAGTGATACGGGGTCGGAATCATTTAGGCAGGTTACCTTGTGTTCTTGGGCACAGAGACTATGGTGGTCTGCTTGAAACATGTTGGTATTACTCAGGAGTTCTGACACCGCCTGGTATAGAGGCGTAAGGGAGAGGTTGAAAATGTACACGTCCTGGTAATCTGTCTGGCCCTGCGGCCTTGTGAATGTTGACCTGTTTAAAGTCTTGGCCAGGTCGCAATTGTAAATGAGAACTTGTTCTCAACTTGCCTACCTGGTTAAATAAAGGTCAAATAAAAAAATAAAATAAAAAAGCACTAGCCTTTAGCTCAGTGCGGATGTTGCCTGTAATCCATGGCTTCTGGTTGGGGTATGTACGTACGGTCACTGCGGGGACGACGTCATCGATGCACTTATTGATGAAGCCAGTGACTGATATCCTGTAACTTAGCATCTGCTTCATCTGACCACTTTTTTATTGATCTAGTCACTGGTGCTTCCTGTTTAAATTTTTGCTTGGAAGCAGGAATCAGGAGGATAGAATTATGGTCAGATTTGCCAAATGGAGGGCGAGGGAGAGCTTTGTATGGGTCTCTGTGTGTGGAGTAAAGGTGGTCCAGAGTTTTCCCCCTCTGGTTGCAAATGTAACATGTTGATAGAAATGAGGTAAAACTGATTTAAGTTTCCCTGAATTAAAGTCCCCGGCTACTAGAAGTGCCTCCTCTGGGTGAGCGTTTTCCTGTTTGCTTAGGGCGGAATACAGCTCATTCAATGCAGCCAACCTCTGACTGTGGTGGTATGTAAACAGCTACGAAAACTAGCTCTAGTCTTGTGTATTTTGTTTTATTCCTCTTGAGGTACTATATTCTGTATCGTTGGGAAGGGCTTGTAAATAAGCATTTCACGCTAAAGTCTACACCAGTTGTTATGGGGCGGATGTTACCAATAACATGTGATTTGTTTGATATCTCTCTCTCTCTCTCTCTCTCTCTC
>NW_022261985.1:7549787-7574787 GCF_002021735.2 Oncorhynchus kisutch
CTCTATATACTCTCTGTACTGTACTCTATATACTCTCTATACTGTACTCTATATACTCTATATACTCTCTGTATTGTACTCTATATACTCTCTGTACAGTACTCTATATACTCTCTATACTGTACTCTATATACTCTCTGTACTCTATATACTCTCTATACTGTACTCTATATACTCTCTATACTGTACTTATATACTCTCTGTACTCTATATACTCTCTGTACTGTACTATATATACTCTCTATACTGTAATCTATATACTCTCTATACTGTACTCTATATACTCTATATACTCTCTGTACTGTACTCTATTTACTCTCTATACTGTACTCTATATACTCTCTGTACAGTAATATCTGTACTATACTCTATATACTCTCTGTACTGTACTCTATATACTCTCTGTACTGTACTCTATATACTATCTGTACTCTATATACTCTCTGTACTCTATATACTCTCTGTACTGTACTCTATATACTCTCTGTACTCTATACACTCTCTGTCCTGCAGCACAACTTCACTCTCTGTACTCTATATACTCTCTGTTCTGTACTCTATATACTCTCTGTACTGTACTCTATATACTCTCCATACTGTACTCTATATACTCTGTATACTCTCTGTATTGTACTCTATGTACTCTCTTTACTGTACTCTATATACTTTCTGTTCTGTACTCTATATACTCGCTGTACTGTACTCTATATACTCTGTATACTCTCTGTATTGTACTCTATGTACTCTCTTTACTGTAATTTATATACTCTCTGTACTGTACTCTATATACTCTGTATACTCTCTGTTCTGTACTCTATATACTCTCTTTACTGTACTCTATATACTCTCTATACTGTACTCTATATACTCTGTATACTCTCTTTACTGTACTCTATATACTCTATATACTCTCTGTATTGTACTCTATATACTCTCTATACTGTACTCTATATACTCTATATACTCTCTGTATTGTACTCTATATACTCTCTATACTGTACTATATATACTCTGTATACTCTCTGTATTGTACTCTATGTACTCTCTTTACTGTACTCTATATACTCTCTGTATTGTACTCTATGTACTCTCTTTACTGTACTCTATATACTCTGTATACTCTCTGCATTGTACTCTATGTACTCTCTGTACTGTACTCTATATACTCTCTTTACTGTACTCTATATAATCTGTATACTCTCTGTACTGTACTCTATATACTCTCTGTTCTGTACTCTATATACTCTGTATACTCTCTGTATTGTACTCTATGTACTCTCTTTACTGTACTCTATATACTCTCTATACTGTACTCTATATACTCTATATACTCTCTGTATTGTACTCTATGTACTCTCTATACTGTACTCTATATACTCTCTGTACTGTACTCTATGTACTCTCTTTACTGTACTCTATATACTCTCTGTATTGTACTCTATATACTCTCTGTATTGTACTCTATGTACTCTCTTTACTGTACTATATATACTCTATATACTCTCTGTATTGTACTCTATGTACTCTCTGTACTGTACTCTATGTACTCTATGTACTCTCTGTACTGTACTCTATGTACTCGCTGTACTGTACTCTATACACTCTCTATACTGTACTCTATATACTCTCTGTATTGTACTCTATGTACTCTATGTACTCTCTGTACTCTCTGTATTGTACTCTATGTACTCTCTGTACTGTACTCTATGTACTCTCTGTACTGTACTCTATGTACTCTATGTACTCTCTGTACTGTACTCTATATACTCTCTGTATTGTACTCTGTGTACTCTCTTTACTGTACTCTATATACTCTATATACACTCTCTGTATTGTACTCTATGTACTCTCTGTACTGTACTCTATGTACTCTCTTTACTGTACTCTATATACTCTATATACTCTCTGTATTGTACTCTATGTACTCTCTGTACTGTACTCTATATACTCTATATACTCTCTGTACTGTACTCTATATACTCTCTGTTCTGTACTCTATATACTCTGTATACTCTCTGTATTGTACTCTATGTACTCTCTTTACTGTACTCTATATACTATCTATACTGTACTCTATATACTCTATATACTCTCTGTATTGTACTCTATGTACTCTCTATACTGTACTATATATACTCTATATACTCTCTGTACTGTACTCTATGTACTCTCTTTACTGTACTCTATATACTCTCTGTATTGTACTCTATATACTCTCTGTATTGTACTCTATGTACTCTCTTTACTGTACTCTATATACTCTATATACTCTCTGTATTGTACTCTATATACTCTCTGTATTGTACTCTATGTACTCTATGTACTCTCTGTACTCTCTGTATTGTACTCTATGTACTCTCTGTACTGTACTCTATGTACTCTCTGTACTGTACTCTATGTACTCTATGTACTCTCTGTACTGTACTCTATATACTCGCTGTAATATACTCTATATACTCTCTATACTGTACTCTATATACTCTATATACTCTCTGTATTGTACTCTATGTACTCTCTATACTGTACTATATATACTCTATATACTCTCTGTACTGTACTCTATGTACTCTCTGTACTGTACTCTATATACTCTCTGTATTGTACTCTGTGTACTCTCTTTACTGTACTCTATATACTCTATATACTCTCTGTATTGTACTCTATGTACTCTATTTACTGTACTCTATGTACTCTCTGTACTGTACTCTATGTACTCTCTGTATTGTACTCTATATACTCTCTATACTGTACTCTATATACTCTATATACTCTCTGTATTGTACTCTATATACTCTCTATACTGTACTATATATACTCTGTATACTCTCTGTATTGTACTCTATGTACTCTCTTTACTGTACTCTATATACTCTCTGTATTGTACTCTATGTACTCTCTTTACTGTACTCTATATACTCTGTATACTCTCTGCATTGTACTCTATGTACTCTCTGTACTGTACTCTATATACTCTCTTTACTGTACTCTATATAATCTGTATACTCTCTGTACTGTACTCTATATACTCTCTGTTCTGTACTCTATATACTCTGTATACTCTCTGTATTGTACTCTATGTACTCTCTTTACTGTACTCTATATACTCTCTATACTGTACTCTATATACTCTATATACTCTCTGTATTGTACTCTATGTACTCTCTATACTGTACTCTATATACTCTATATACTCTCTGTACTGTACTCTATGTACTCTCTTTACTGTACTCTATATACTCTCTGTATTGTACTCTATATACTCTCTGTATTGTACTCTATGTACTCTCTTTACTGTACTATATATACTCTATATACTCTCTGTATTGTACTCTATGTACTCTCTGTACTGTACTCTATGTACTCTATGTACTCTCTGTACTGTACTCTATGTACTCGCTGTACTGTACTCTATACACTCTCTATACTGTACTCTATATACTCTCTGTATTGTACTCTATGTACTCTATGTACTCTCTGTACTCTCTGTATTGTACTCTATGTACTCTCTGTACTGTACTCTATGTACTCTCTGTACTGTACTCTATGTACTCTATGTACTCTCTGTACTGTACTCTATATACTCTCTGTATTGTACTCTGTGTACTCTCTTTACTGTACTCTATATACTCTATATACACTCTCTGTATTGTACTCTATGTACTCTCTGTACTGTACTCTATGTACTCTCTTTACTGTACTCTATATACTCTATATACTCTCTGTATTGTACTCTATGTACTCTCTGTACTGTACTCTATATACTCTATATACTCTCTGTACTGTACTCTATATACTCTCTGTTCTGTACTCTATATACTCTGTATACTCTCTGTATTGTACTCTATGTACTCTCTTTACTGTACTCTATATACTATCTATACTGTACTCTATATACTCTATATACTCTCTGTATTGTACTCTATGTACTCTCTATACTGTACTCTATATACTCTATATACTCTCTGTACTGTACTCTATGTACTCTCTTTACTGTACTCTATATACTCTCTGTATTGTACTCTATATACTCTCTGTATTGTACTCTATGTACTCTCTTTACTGTACTCTATATACTCTATATACTCTCTGTATTGTACTCTATATACTCTCTGTATTGTACTCTATGTACTCTATGTACTCTCTGTACTCTCTGTATTGTACTCTATGTACTCTCTGTACTGTACTCTATGTACTCTCTGTACTGTACTCTATGTACTCTATGTACTCTCTGTACTGTACTCTATATACTCGCTGTAATATACTCTATATACTCTCTATACTGTACTCTATATACTCTATATACTCTCTGTATTGTACTCTATGTACTCTCTATACTGTACTATATATACTCTATATACTCTCTGTACTGTACTCTATGTACTCTCTGTACTGTACTCTATATACTCTCTGTATTGTACTCTGTGTACTCTCTTTACTGTACTCTATATACTCTATATACTCTCTGTATTGTACTCTATGTACTCTATTTACTGTACTCTATGTACTCTCTGTACTGTACTCTATGTACTCTCTGTATTGTACTCTATATACTCTCTATACTGTACTCTATATACTCTATATACTCTCTGTATTGTACTCTATGTACTCTCTGTATTGTACTCTATGTACTCTCTGTATTGTACTCTCTGTACTGTACTCTATATACTCTGTATACTCTCTGTATTGTACTCTATGTACTCTATGTACTCTCTGTACTGTACTCCCCACCAACAGCCCCAATGGTCAACAATATAATGAGCCAAGACTAAATACGGTGAAATACAAAGTAACTCAGGGCAAACACCTGACCAACCCTGACCAACCCTGATCAACCCTGACCAACCCCTGACCAACCCTGACCAAACCCTGACCAACCCTGACCAACCCTGACAAACCCTGACCAACCCTGACCAACACTGACAAACCCTGACCAACCCTGACAAACCCTGACCAAACCCTGACCAACCCCTGACCAACCCTGACAAACCCTGACCAACCCTGACCAACCCTGACAAAACCCTGACAAACCCCGACAAAACCCTGACAAACCCCTGACCAACCCTGACAAACCCTGACAAAACCCTGACAAACCCTGACCAACCCTGACCAACCCTGACCAACCCTGACAAACCCTGACCAACCCTGACCAACACTGACAAACCCTGACCAACCCTGACCAACCCTGACAAACCCTGACCAACCCTGACCAACACTGACAAACCCTGACCAACCCTGACAAACCCTGACCAACCCTGACCAACCCCTGACCAACCCTGACAAACCCTGACCAACCCTGACCAACCCTGACAAAACCCTGACAAACCCCGACAAAACCCTGACAAACCCCTGACCAACCCTGACAAACCCTGACAAAACCCTGACAAACCCTGACCAACCCTGACAAACCCTGACAAAACCCTGACCAACCCTGACAAAACCCTGACAAACCCCTGACCAACCCTGACAAACCCTGACAAACCCTGACCAACCCTGACCAACACTGACCAACCCTGACCAACCCTGACAAACCCTGACAAAACCCTGACAAACCCTGACCAACCCTGACAAAACCCTGACAAAACCCTGACCAACCCTGAGAAACCCTGACCAACCCTGACAAACCCTGACAAAACCCTGACCAACCCTGACCAACCCTGACCAACCCTGACAAACCCTGACAAACTCTGACAAAACCCTGACAAACCCTGACAAACCCTGACAAACCCCTGACAAAACCCTGACAAACCCCTGACAAACCCCCTCCTCAACCAAAGTGCACAGAAAAGTGCATCACATCTCGCGTCTATGCTCCACACTCTCACTCCAGAATCAATCACATCTCGGTCTACGCTCCACACTCTCACTCCAGAATCAATCACATCTCGGTCTACGCTCCACACTCCCACTCCAGAATCAATCACATCTCGGTCTTACGCTCCACACTCTCACTCCAGAATCAATCACATCTCGGTCTACGCTCCACACTCTCACTCCAGAATAATCACATCTCGGTCTACGCTCCACACTCTCACTCCAGAATCAATCACATCTCGGTCTACGCTCCACACTCTCACTCCAGAATCAATCACATCTCGGTCTACGCTCCACACTCTCACTCCAGAATCAATCACATCTCGGTCTACGCTCCACACTCTCACTCCAGAATCAATCACATCTCGGTCTACGCTCCACACTCTCACTCCAGAATCAATCACATCTCGGTCTACGCTCCACACTCTCACTCCAGAATCAATCACATCTCGGTCTACGCTCCACACTCTCACTCCAGAATCAATCACATCTCGGTCTACGCTCCACACTCTCACTCCAGAATCAATCACATCTCGTCTACGCTCCACACTCTCACTCCAGAATCAATCACATCTCGGTCTACGCTCCACACTCCAGAATCAATCACATCTCGGTCTACGCTCCACACTCCAGAATCAATCACATCTGGCGTCTACAGAACACATGAACCAGATTGTTTATACTCTGTGTGTATGTAGAAGTTATCTGAGCTTTGTCAACTGTAGGATGATGGTTATTATACATGTATGTAGAAGTTATCTGAGCGCTATACAGTGTAATCAGAGGACTGTGGGACTGAGACAGCCACCCACACTCTCTCTCAGAACTTCTCGGAGCTGAGCGGAGTGTCGTTCCCAGAGATCCACTCTGATGTCTGTCTTTAATTACCCATGATTCCCTGGGAGATTCCAAGCCACGTAAATATTTAAACATGCTGACATTGAGAAGTACTGAAGTAACAGAGGAGTTAAGTTCTTCATTTCTCTCTGTCTCTCTCTGTCTCTCTCTGTCTCTCTCTGTCTCTCTGTCTCTCTCTCTCTCTCTGTCTCTCTCTCTGTCTCTCTCTGTCTCTCTCTGTCTCTCTCTGTCTCTCTCTGTCTCTATGTCTCTCTATGTCTCTTTCTGTCTCTCTCTGTCTCTCTCTCTGTCTGTCTCTCCCTGCCTCTCTGTCTCTATGTCTCTCTCTCTCTTTATCTCTCTCCCTCCCTCTCTCTCTCTTTATCTCCCTCCCTCTCTGAGGAGAACCGTGTAATAGAGTGCTGATCGTTAGTGTCTCCACATCAGTCTAATGGACTATTGATTGATTGGTGGAGTATGTTGATGAGTAGAATGTGATTCGTGGGTTGAGTTTAATGTTCTTGGGTAGGTTCCGTTACACTGCAAAGGGTAATACAGTTACTATAGTTACTACAGCTTGTCTGTCTGTCTGGTAATATAGTTACTATAGATACTACAGCTTGTCTGTCTGTCTGGTAATATAGTTACTATAGTTACTACAACTTGTCTGTCTGTCTGGTAATATAGTTACTATAGATACTACAGCTTGTCTGTCTGTCTGGTAATATAGTTACTATAGTTACTACAGCTTGTCTGTCTGGTAATATAGTTACTATAGTTACTACAGCTTGTCTGTCTGTCTGGTAATATAGTTACTATAGTTACTACAGCTTGTCTGTCTGGTAATATAGTTACTATAGTTACTACAGCTTGTCTGTCTGTCTGGTAATATAGTTACTATAGTTACTACAGCTTGTCTGTCTGTCTGGTAATATTTTTTATTTTATTTTTTATTTTATTTCACCTTTATTTAACCAGGTAGGCCAGTTGAGAACACCTTTATTTAACCAGGTAGGCTAGTTGAGAACAAGTTCTCATTTGCAACTGCGACCTGGCCAAGATAAAGCATAGCAGTGTGAGCATACAACAAAGAGTTACACATGGAGTAAACAATTAACAAGTCAATAACACAGTAGAAAACAAAGGGGGGGTCTATATACAATGTGTGCAAAAGGCATGAGGAGGTAGGCAAATAATTACAATTTTGCAGATTAACACTGGAGTGATAAAAGATCAGATGGTCATGTACAGGTAGAGATATTGGTGTGCAGAAGAGCAGAAAAGTAAATAAATAAAAACAGTATGGGGATGAGGTAGGTGAAACGGGTGGGCTATTTACCAATAGACTATGTACAGCTGCAGCGATCGGTTAGCTGCTCAGATAGCTGATGTTTGAAGTTGGTGAGGGAGATAAAAGTCTCCAACTTCAGCGATTTTTGCAATTCGTTCCAGTCACAGGCAGCAGAGTACTGGAACGAAAGGCGGCCAAATGAGGTGTTGGCTTTAGGGATGATCAGTGAGATACACCTGCTGGAGCGCGTGCTACGGATGGGTGTTGCCATCGTGACCAGTGAGCTGAGATAAGGCGGAGCTTTACCTAGCATAGACTTGTAGATGACCTGGAGCCAGTGGGTCTGGCGACGAATATGTAGCGAGGGCCAGCCGACTAGAGCATACAAGTCGCAGTGGTGGGTGGTATAAGGTGCTTTAGTGACAAAACGGATGGCACTGTGATAGACTGCATCCAGTTTGCTGAGTAGAGAGTTGGAAGCCATTTTGTAGATGACATCGCCGAAGTCGAGGATCGGTAGGATAGTCAGTTTTACTAGGGTAAGCTTGGCGGCTTGAGTGAAGGAGGCTTTGTTGCGGAATAGAAAGCCGACTCTTGATTTGATTTTCGATTGGAGATGTTTGATATGAGTCTGGAAGGAGAGTTTGCAGTCTAGCCAGACACCTAGGTACTTATAGACGTCCACATATTCTAGGTCGGAACCATCCAGGGTGGTGATGCTAGTCGGGCATGCAGGTGCAGGCAGCGACCGGTTGAAAAGCATGCATTTGGTTTTACTAGCGTTTAAGAGCAGTTGGAGGCCACGGAAGGAGTGTTGTATGGCATTGAAGCTTGTTTGGAGGTTAGATAGCACAGTGTCCAAAGACGGGCCGAAAGTATATAGAATGGTGTCGTCTGCTTAGAGGTGGATCAGGGAATCGCCCGCAGCAAGAGCAACATCATTGATATACACAGAGAAAAGAGTCGGCCCGAGAATTGAACCCTGTGGCACCCCCATAGAGACTGCCAGAGGACCGGACAGCATGCCCTCCGATTTGACACACTGAACTCTGTCTGCAAAGTAATTGGTGAACCAGGCAAGGCAGTCATCCGAAAAAACCGAGGCTACTGAGTCTGCCGATAAGAATATGGTGATTGACAGAGTCGAAAGCCTTGGCAAGGTCGATGAAGACGGCTGCACAGTACTGTCTTTTATCGATGGCGGTTATGATGTCGTTTAGTACCTTGAGTGTGGCTGAGGTGCACCCATGACCGGCTCGGAAACCAGATTGCACAGCGGAGAAGGTACGGTGGGATTCGAGATGGTCAGTGACCTGTTTGTTGACTTGGCTTTCGAAGACCTTAGATAGGCAGGGCAGGATGGATATAGGTCTGTAACAGTTTGGGTCCAGGGTGTCTCCCCCTTTGAAGAGGGGGATGACTGCGGCAGCTTTCCAATCCTTGGGGATCTCAGACGAGATGAAAGAGAGGTTGAACAGGCTGGTAATAGGGGTTGCGACAATGGTGGCAGATAGTTTCAGAAATAGAGGGTCCAGATTGTCAAGCCCAGCTGATTTGTACGGGTCCAGGTTTTGCAGCTCTTTCAGAACATCTGCTATCTGGATTTGGGTAAAGGAGAACCTGGAGAGGCTTGGGCGAGGAGCTGCGGGGGGGGGGGCGGAGCTGTTGGCCGAGGTTGAAGTAGCCAGGCGGAAGGCATGGCCAGCCGTTGAGAAATGCTTATTGAAGTTTTCGATGATCATGGATTTATCAGTGGTGACCGTGTTACCTAGCCTCAGTGCAGTGGGCAGCTGGGAGGAGGTGCTCTTGTTCTCCATGGACTTCACAGTGTCCCAGAACTTTTTGGAGTTGGAGCTACAGGATGCAAACTTCTGCCTGAAGAAGCTGGCCTTAGCTTTCCTGACTGACTGCGTGTATTGGTTCCGGACTTCCCTGAACAGTTGCATATCACGGGGACTATTCGATGCTATTGCAGTCCGCCACAGGATGTTTTTGTGCTGGTCGAGGGCAGTCAGGTCTGGGGTGAACCAAGGGCTGTATCTGTTCTTAGTTCTGCATTTTTTGAGGTACTATAGTTACTACAACTTGTCTGTCTGTCTGGTAATATAGTTACTATAGTTACTACAGCTTGTCTGTCTGGTAATATAGTTACTATAGATACTACAGCTTGTCTGTCTGTCTGGTAATATAGTTACTATAGTTACTACAGCTTGTCTGTCTGGTAATATAGTTACTATAGATACTACAGCTTGTCTGTCTGTCTGGTAATATAGTTACTATAGTTACTACAGCGTGTCTGTCTGAATGGTAATACAGTTACTATAGTTACTACAGCTTGTCTGTCTGAATGGTAATATAGTTACTATAGTTACTACAGCTTGTCTGTCTGAATGGTAATATAGTTACTACAACTTGTCTGTCTGTCTGGTAATATAGTTACTGCAACTTGTCTGTCTGTCTGTTTAGTAATATAGTTGCTATTATTGAGATTCTATTAAATTACTAGAGGGGCTACATCATCAACCCTCAAAGTTCCAGAATGCGGTGAAATGGCAGCCATGTTGGTCAGGGAGAAATCCAAAACAGTCTAATTGGAATGAATGGCTGTAGAGGCATAATCCTGATTTTACTTACGCAGGAACTACGGGTTTACCCATTTTTTTGTAGAACTAGCCTCTTTAACTAGGGCTCCAGAGTGGCGCAGTGGTCTATGTCACTGCATCTCAGTGCTAGAGGCGCCACTACAGACCCTGGTTCGGTTCCAGGCTGTCCCATAGGGCGGTGCACAATTGGCCCAGCGTGGACCGGATTTGGCCGGGGTAGGCTGTCATTGTAAATAAGAATGTGTTCTTAATTGACTTGCCTGGTTAAATTAAGGTTAAATAAAATATCTGTAAACAGTCCATAAATGTCTAAATTTGCTGTGAGTGCTGTTATATAATACAATATCAGTACTAGTTGCATTTACAACTTGTCTACGTCCTGTCATCAACTGATTGACAGAATTGTTTGAATTGAATGTTGTCATATTGGCAGTTAAAAATGTATGGAATCATTCCTCTAAAACTGTCTGGCTAGCTAGCTAACGACATACAACGCAGATACATTCTTAAAGAGAGAGAAAAGAAAGAGAGAGAGAGAGGAGAGAAGGAAAGAGCGAGATATGACAGTATTCAGCGTACAGTACCTTCTCTGCACATGCAGGATCCGTCGATGTGTGAGCAGGCGATCTGGTTGTGGCAGGAACAGGGAGAGGAACAGTTGGCCCCATACACCCCAGCAGGACAGGTCAGAGAACAGTCATCACCCTGAGAGAGAGAGAGAGAGAGAGAGACAGAGAGAGAGACAGAGAGAGAGACAGAGAGAGAGAGAGAGAGACAGAGAGAGGGGGAAGAGAGAGAGAGAGAGAGAGATTAGGCCGATACCCACTAATTATCAAAATCCAGAAAAGAGCCGTTCATTCCTATAACCACCTAAAAAGAAACGATTCCCAAACCTTCCATAACAAAGCCATCACCTACAGAGAGATGAACCTGGAGAAGAGTCCCCTAAGCAAGCTGGTCCTGGGGCTCTGTTCACAAACACAAACACACCCTACAGAGCCCCAGGACAGCAGCACAATTAGACCCAACGAAATCATGAGAAAACAAAAAGATAATTACTTGACACATTGGAAAGAACTAACAAAAAAACAGAGTAAACTAGAATGAGAGTACACAGAGCAAACCTAAACAGAGAGTACACAGTGGCAGAATACCTGACCACTGTGACTGACCCAAAATTAAGGAAAGCCTTGACTATGTACAGACTCAGTGAGCATAGCCTTGCTATTGAGAAAGGCTGCCGTAGGCAGACATGGCTCTCAAGAGAAGACAGGCTATGTGCTCACTGCCCACAAAATGAGGTGGAAACTGAGCTGCACTTCCTAACCTCCTGCCAAATGTATGACCATATTAGAGAGACATATTTCCCTCAGATTACACAGACCCACAAAGAATTCGAAAACAAATCCAATTTTGATAAACTCCCGTATCTGGGTGAAATTCCACAGTGTGCCATCACAGCAGCAAGATTTGTGACCTGTTGCCACGAGAAAAGGGCAACCAGTGAAGAACAAACACCATTGTGAATACAACCCATATTTATGCTTATTTATGTCCTTTAACCATTTGTACATTGTTAAAACACTGTATATATATATATATATATATATATATATATATATATATATATAATATGACATTTGTAATGTCTTTATTGTTTTGAAACTTCTGTATGTGTGATGTTTACTGTTAATTTTTATTGTTTATTTCACTTTTGTATATTATCTACCTCACTTGCTTTGGCAATGTTAACATGTTTCCCATGCCAATAAGCCCTTGAATTGAATTGAATTGAGAGAGAGAGAGAGAGAGAGAGAGAGAGAGAGAGAGAGAGAGAGAGAGAGAGAGAGAGAGAGAGAGAGAGAGAGAGAGAGAGAGAGAGAGAGAGAGAGAGAGAGAGAGAGAGAGAGAGAGAGAGAAGAGAGAGAGAGAGAGAGAGAGAGAGAGAGAGAGAGAGAGAGAGAGAGAGAGAGAGAGAGACAGAGAGAGAGAGAGAGAGAGAGAGAGAGAGGGAGAGGAGAGAGAGAGAGAGAGAGAGAGAGAGAGAGAGGGAGACAGAGAGAGAGAGAGAGAGGAGAGAGAGAGAGAGAGAGAGAGAGAGAGAGGGAGACAGAGAGAGAAGAGAGAGAGAGAGAGAGGGAGACAGAGAGAGAGAGAGAGAGAGAGGGAGACAGAGAGAGAGAGAGAGAGAGAGAGAGAGAGAGAGAGAGAGACAGAGAGAGAGAGAGAGAGAGAGAGAGAGAGGGAGAGAAAGAGAGAGAGAGAGAGAGAGAGAGAGAGAGAGAAGAGAGAGAGAGAGAGAGAGAGAGAGAGAGAGAGAGGAGAGAGAACAGAGAGAGAGAGAGAGAGAGAGAGGAGAGAGAGAGAGAGAGAGAGAGAGAGAGGAGAGAGAGAGAGAGCGAGAGAGAGAGGAGAGAGAGAGGGAGAGAGAGAGAGAGAGACGAGAGAGAGAGAGAGGAGAGAGAGAGAGAGAGAGAGAGAGAGAGAGAGAGTGAGAGAGAGAGAGAGAATGAGACATACTTAAAAAAAAACGTTCTTTCTTTAACGATACATCCTAATTTCATTAAACCACTACTGCCCACCCCCGGCCCCCCTTAAAACAAATATCCCCTATTCTATACACTCACCTTGCCCTGAACCCCACGATACAAAACAACACACCACAATAACCAAAAACCTCACCACTTCTAACAGCCGTACATCCAACCCGTCTTCCCCACCCGACACAGTACCACATCTCCTGAAACATCTCTACACTGCTTAGCATTTTATACAACATCTCCTGAAACATCTCTACAACTGCTTAGCATTTATACAACATCTCCTGAAACATCTCTACACTGCTTAGCATTTTATACAACATCTCCTGAAACATCTCTACACTGCTTAGCATTTTATACAACATCTCCTGAAACATCTCTACACTGCTTAGCATTTTACACAACTCAAATTCCACCCTAAGGCACCGCAGAGGCCTTCCCATTCAATAATAGTAAAGGGTCTGTTATCCCCCACCTTTGACCCTGTTCCTCCTCGTTCGCCAAATAGACAACTTTGCCTGAGAAAACATTTGGCCTACTTGAATAGCTGTACCCCATTATACATATCCCAACAGTGAACTCCACCCCCGACCTCTCACACAGACATTCCAATAATGATATTAACCTGGCGCACGTAGAAAACCCATAATGCACAGTTTCACTCATGACACAGAAAGGACACCCCAGTCCAGCTCTCGGGTCGACCCGTGACAACCAGCTGTTAGTGGCCAGGGCTCCATGTAGAACCCTCCACTGGAGGTCCCCTGACCTCTTTGGTACTGGGGGTTTGTAGAGCCCCCTCCATCTAAAACCCACCACACTCTCCTCCCTACATAGCCCCTGCCACTGATGTGCCTTCACTCCTGGTAGGCTCCTAATGTTCCTAACCTTAACGCAGAGGTTGTAGAGGGCTTTAACCTCCCACCCCCTCAAACTCCCCCATACCCTCAAACTCCCCCAGGGTCCTCCCGACCCCCTTGCCAGTCCCCAGTCTCTGCAGTCACCTGCTGTGGTGGCAACATTGGTGGCTCCTCCCCCCTTTTGGCCGCTGGAACACACCCCCTTACCGGCTCAGACAGGGCCTCCTGGACCTCCTCCAGGAATCTCTCCAACAGCCTAAGAGACGTTGTTCCTGTTTATTAAGCAGTTCATGGCTACAGACGTGATACGGGTCGCTAGTCACTTAGGCAGGTTACCTTCGTGTTCTTGGGCACAGAGACTATGGTGGTCTGCTTGAAACATGTTGGTATTACAGACTCAGACAGGGAGAGGTTGAACATGTCAGTGAAGACACTTGCCAGTTGGTCAGCGCATGCTCGGAGTACACATCCTGATAATCCGTCTGGCCCTGCGGCCTTGTGAATGTTGACCCGTTTAAAGGTCTTATTCACATCCGCTGCGGAGAGTGTGATCATACAGTCGTCCAGAACAGCTGATGATCTCATGCATGTTTCAGTGTTACTTGCCTCGAAGCGAGTATAGAAGTGATCTAACTCGTCTGGTAGGCTCGTGTCACTGGGCAGCTCACGGCTGTGCCTCCCATTGTAGTCTGTAATAGTTTGCAGGTCCTGCCACATCCGACAAGCATCAGAGCCGATGTAGTACGATTAGATCTTAGTCCTGTATTGACACTTTGCCTGTTTGATGGTTCGTTGGAGGGCATAGCAGGATTTCTTATAAGCTTCCGGGTTAGAGTCCCGGTCCTTGAAAGCGGCGGCTCTACCCTTTAACTCAGTGCAAATGTTGCCTGTAATCCATGGCTTCTGGTTGGGGTATGTACGTACAGACACTGTGGGGACGACATCCTCGATGCACTTATTAATGACGTCCCTTAACACTCCCACTGAGCCTGAATGAGGCTCCTCCCAATTTCTGTCTTTCGTAAAATCCATTGTGCAGTTCCAGTCCCCGTGACCACCAGCGTCTCCTCAGGCGCTACCCTGCGAGAGTTCCTGTCCAAGACACCCAAACAGACGCTCCCTCTCCCTCCCTGTGTTAGGTGCATACACATTTATAAGGACAAAACCCCTAGTTGTTAATTTCGGCTCTTACAACAAGCAGTCTACCCCTACACACCTCCTTTGAGGAGCACATTTTTACTGCCAGCCCCGGTGCAAAAAAGACTGCCACCCCTGCACTTATATTTGTCCCATGGCTCAGCACACTTACCCCTTTTCCACCAGAGACCCCAATCGACTTCATTCACCACATCATTATGCATCTCCTGCAGAAACAACACCTGTCCTTTTGTTTTGTTTTACATATACACCCAACACACTCCTCTTCCCCACATCTCTGGCGCCATTTATGTTAAGCGAGCCGACCCAAAGAGTCTCCATAAGAAGTGGGAGAAAAGCCAGCAAAGAAAGAGACCAATAGCAAAGATCAAAAAGCCCCAGTGCCAGAAGGAAACTATACATCTAAACAGTGTCTGAAAGTAGACCCAACTCCATCTCCCATCCTGATCCCCCCCCCCCAGCACCAGGCAAAGGTTCCTTTGACCACACCAGCCACTCAGGTTCCTTTGACCACACCAGCCTCTCAGGTTCCTTTGACCACACCAGCCTCTCAGGTTCCTTTGACCACACCAGCCACTCAGGTTCCTTTGACCACACCAGCCTCTCAGGTTCCTTTGACCACACCAGCCTCTCAGGTTCCTTTGACCACACCAGCCTCTCAGGTTCCTTTGACCACACCAGCCTCTCAGGTTCCTTTGACCACACCAGCCTCTCAGGTTCCTTTGACCACACCAGCCACTCAGGTTCCTTTGACCACACCAGCCTCTCAGGTTCCTTTGACCACACCAGCCTCTCAGGTTCCTTTGACCACACCAGCCTCTCAGGTTCCTTTGACCACACCAGCCTCTCAGGTTCCTTTGACCACACCAGCCTCTCAGGTTCCTTTGACCACACCAGCCACTCAGGTTCCTTTGACCACACCAGCCTCTCAGGTTCCTTTGACCACACCAGCCTCTCAGGTTCCTTTGACCACACCAGCCACTCAGGTTCCTTTGACCACACGAGCCACTCAGGTTCCTTTGACCACACCGGCCTCTCAGGTTCCTTTGACCACACCAGCCTCTCAGGTTCCTTTGACCACACCGGCCTCTCAGGTTCCTTTGACCACACCAGCCTCTCAGGTTCCTTTGACCACACCTTCCTTTAACCTGACTAGACCCAGCCTCATCTACACCACCATCCGTAACCTGACTAGACCCAGCCTCATCTACACCACCATCTATAACCTGACTAGACCCAGACTCAACTACACCACCATCTATAACCTGACTAGACCCAGCCTCATCTACACCACCATCTATAACCTGACTAGACCCAGCCTCATCTACCCCACCATCCATAGCCTGACTAGACCCAGCCTCATCTACCCCACCATCTCTAGCCTGACTAGACCCAGCCTCCGCTACCCCACCATCCATAGCCTGACTAGACCCAGCCTCATCTACCCCACCATCCATAGCCTGACTAGACCCAGCCTCATCTACCCCACCATCTCTAGCCTGACTAGACCCAGCCTCCGCTACCCCACCATCCATAGCCTGACTAGACCCAGCCTCCGCTACCCCACCATCCATAGCCTGACTAGACCCAGCCTCATCTACCCTACCATCTATAGCCTGACTAGACCCATCCTCCCCTACCCCACCCTCCATAGCCTGACTAGACCCAGCCTCATCTACACTACCATCCATAGCCTGACTAGACCCAGCCTCCACTACCCCACCATCCATAGCCTGACTAGACCCAGCCTCATCTACACTACCATCCATAGCCTGACTAGACCCAGCCTCCACTACCCCACCATCCATAGCCTGACTAGACCCAGCCCCATCTACACTACCATCCATAGCATGACTAGACCCAGCCTCATCTACACTACCATCCATAGCATGACTAGACCCAGCCTCATCTACACTACCATCCATAGCATGACTAGACCTAGCCCTGTACTCTCACCTTGTCTACAGCGTTTATGTGGACACGCAAAGCTCTTATGCCCCAAATCCGCACACTCAAAACACAGTAGACAATCTGTGCTGGCGAACCCTGCGTAGAGCCCCTCCCCATGCCTCACTTTAAAATGCACATTTAACTGTTATCGTAGTTCAGAAACATGAATATTCCGGAAGGAAACAACATGCTGCCTGGAAACCTGCCGACAGTACAGGAAAAACCGCGAGGAAATTTACCAAAACCACTCAGCTTTTTCCTGATCTGATCGTCCGTAATAAACGGAGGCAGATTCACAACTACAGCTCTGGTCGAAGGAGTCGGAAGAGGAGAAATCAGCAACAACACGAATATTCCCACTAGCAATCAGCCTGTCCAATAAATTTACTATTTTCATGAACACAACCACAACTTTGTTAATACTGGATGCAGAATGTATAAATTCAGCTCCTACCTGTTCACCGATCACGAGCAGAACCTCCTCCAAATGAACTCAGCATGCACTGAGAGAGACAGAGAGAGACAGAGCCCTCCACACTGCCTCTCAACTACAAACACTCCCAGCATGCACTGAGAGAGACAGAGAGAGACAGAGAGACATAGAATGAGAGAGAAAGAGAAAGAGACAGAGATGGAGAGAGACAGAGACAGAGAGAGAGAGAGAGAGAGAGAGACAGAGAGAGAGACAGAGACAGAGATGGAGAGAGAGAGAGAGAGAGACAGAGACAGAGAGAGAGACAGAGACAGAGATGGAGAGAGACAGAGACAGAGAGAGAGAGAGAGAGAGACAGAGAGAGAGAGAGAGAGAGAGAGAGACAGAGACAGAGACAGAGAGAGAGAGAGAGACAGAGAGAGAGACAGAGACAGAGATGGAGAGAGACAGAGACAGAGACAGAGAGAGAGAAAGAGACAGAGACAGAGAGAGAGAGACAGAGACAGAGACAGAGACAGAGACAGAGACAGAGACAGAGACAGAGACAGAGACAGAGACAGAGACAGAGAGAGAGACAGAGAGAGAGACAGAGACAGAGATGGAGAGAGACAGAGACAGAGAGAGAGAGAGAGAGAGAGAGAGAGAGAGAGACAGAGAGAGAGAGAGAGAGAGAGGACAGAGACAGAGAGAGAGAGAGACAGAGACAGAGAAAGACAGAGAGACAGAGAGACATAGAGACAGAGAGAGACAGAGAGAGAGACAGAGAGAGAGACAGAGAGAGACATAGAGACAGAGAGAGAGAGAGAGAGAGAGAGAGAGAGGAGAGAGAGAGAAGAGAGAGACAGAGAGAGACAGAGAGACAGAGAGAGACAGAGAGAGAGAGAAGACAGAGAGAGAGAGACAGGGAGACAGAGAGAGACAGAGAGACAGCGAGACAGAGAGAGAGAGAGAGAGAGCGACAGAGAGAGACAGAGAGACAGAGAGAGACAGAGAGAGACAGAGAGAGGTAGTTTCACTGTTTCCACAAGCGATATTTTAACAAGACCTTAGTGAAACTTTAACAATGTTTGGATCAATATGTTCCCTCCTAAATCAAAAGTTAGTTTGAAGTTTTCAAGCCTCAAAATGTGATCTAAAGTTGAGATGAGTTCATTTTCCACACCATCTGTTGTTGTTTTTTTTACATACATATTTGTCTGAATCCCCAATGAATGGGAAATATAGGCAGCGTCTAATTCAATAATTTTAGACTGATTCATTTGGGATTCAGATCTAAAGTTGGATCCACGTTCACCCAGCAGATGGTATGAAACAGAACCTCATCTCAACACTACACCACTTTTGAGGTCTGAAAACATCTGACAAACTTTTACTTTGGAGTCAACTGCCTTTTCAACCCAGACACGCTGTACATATTCACCGTGACAGACCACCAAGCAAATCTACAGACTACAGTGTTGTTTTGATTGCAATGTGAACTCCCTGTGAAGTCCATAGATCTACTGTGGTATTCTAGTCTGTAATCTCTCCTTTCTTCTCTAAGGACACAACGATCTACTGTGGTATTCTAGTCTGTAATCTCTCCTTTCTTCTCTAAGGACACAACGATCTACTGTGGTATTCTAGTCTGTAATCTCTCCTTTCTTCTCTAAGGATACAACGATCTACTGTGGTATTCTAGTCTGTAATCTCTCCTTTCTTCTCTGAGGATACAACGATCTACTGTGGTATTCTAGTCTGTAATCTCTCCTTTCTTCTCTAAGGACACAACGATCTACTGTGGTATTCTAGTCTGTAATCTATCCTTTCTTCTCTAAGGACACAACGATCTACTGTGGTATTCTAGTCCGTAATCTCTCCTTTCTTCTCTAAGGACACAACAATCTACTGTGGTATTCTAGTCTGTAATCTCTCCTTTCTTCTCTGAGGATAAAAGGATGAGTATAAAGCATTACCATGTTGACTGATCGTGTTGACTGATCGTGTTGACTGATCGTGTTGACTGATTGTGTTGGCTGTTCGTGTTGACTGTTCGTGTTGACTGATCGTGTTGACTGATCGTGTTGACTGTTCGTGTTGACTGATTGTGTTGACTGATCGTGTTGACTGATCGTGTTGACTGATCGTGTTGACTGTTCGTGTTGACTGTTCGCGTTGACTGATCGTGTTGACTGTTCATGTTGACTGTTCGCATTAGCTGATCGTGTTGACTGATCGTGTTGACTGTTCGTGTTGACTGATTGTGTTGACTGATCGTGTTGACTGATCGTGTTGACTGATCGTGTTGACTGATCGTGTTGACTGTTCGTGTTGACTGATCGTGTTGACTGATCGAGTTGATGATTTATGCATTGAAGTAAATTGTTGTCAGTCTGCGACCCAGAACATTCAGAACACACACAGACTGAGCCCGACCGGTCAACCTCAGTGGTCTATCAGTGTGACTAGATTACTGAGTATTATTCAGGTTACTGACACGTTACAACAACTACAGTACGCTGGCAGACCACAGAGACACAACGCTCAGCACGAACCATTCTGGAGCTTGGAGTAATTCATAGATATTGCCTGTATCCGCTACGGAGCCGCAGTCAAACGACCACCCCTCATCACTGTCAAACGCTCCCTAAAACACTTCTGTGAGCAGGCCTTTCTAATCGACCTGGCCCGGGTATCCTGGAAGGACATTGACCTCATCCCGTCAGTTGAGGATGCCTGGTCATTCTTTAAAAGTAACTTCCTCACCATTTTAGATAAGCATGCTCCGTTCAAAAAATGCAGAACTAAGAACAGATACAGCCCTTGGTTCACCCCAGACCTGACTGCCCTCGACCAGCACAAAAACATCCTGTGGCGGACTGCAATAGCATCGAATAGTCCCCGTGATATGCAACTGTTCAGGGAAGTCCGGAACCAATACACGCAGTCAGTCAGGAAAGCTAAGGCCAGCTTCTTCAGGCAGAGGTTTGCATCCTGTAGCTCCAACTCCAAAAAGTTCTGGGACACTGTGAAGTCCATGGAGAACAAGAGCACCTCCTCCCAGCTGCCCACTGCACTGAGGCTAGGTAACACGGTCACCACTGATAAATCCATGATTATCGAAAACTTCAATAAGCATTTCTCAACGGCTGGCCATGCCTTCCGCCTGGCTACTTCAACCTCGGCCAACAGCTCCACCCCCCCGCAGCTCCTCGCCCAAGCCTCTCCAGGTTCTCCTTCACCCAAATCCAGATAGCAGATGTTCTGAAAGAGCTGCAAAACCTGGACCCGTACAAATCAGCTGGGCTTGACAATCTGGACCCTCTATTTCTGAAACTATCTGCCACCATTGTCGCAACCCCTATTACCAGCCTGTTCAACCTCTCTTTCATCTCGTCTGAGATCCCCAAGGATTGGAAAGCTGCTGCAGTCATCCCCCTCTTCAAAGGGGGAGACACCCTGGACCCAAACTGTTACAGACCTATATCCATCCTGCCCTGCCTATCTAAGGTCTTCGAAAGCCAAGTCAACAAACAGGTCACTGACCATCTCGAATCCCACCGTACCTTCTCCGCTGTGCAATCTGGTTTCCGAGCCGGTCATGGGTGCACCTCAGCCACACTCAAGGTACTAAACGATATCATAACCGCCATCGATAAAAGACAGTACTGTGCAGCCGTCTTCATCGACCTTGCCAAGGCTTTCGACTCTGTCAATCACCATATTCTTATCGGCAGACTCAGTAGCCTCGGTTTTTCGGATGACTGCCTTGCCTGGTTCACCAATTACTTTGCAGACAGAGTTCAGTGTGTCAAATCGGAGGGCATGCTGTCCGGTCCTCTGGCAGTCTCTATGGGGGTGCCACAGGGTTCAATTCTCGGGCCGACTCTTTTCTCTGTGTATATCAATGATGTTGCTCTTGCTGCGGGCGATTCCCTGATCCACCTCTACGCAGACGACACCATTCTATATACTTTCGGCCCGTCTTTGGACACTGTGCTATCTAACCTCCAAACAAGCTTCAATGCCATACAACACTCCTTCCGTGGCCTCCAACTGCTCTTAAACGCTAGTAAAACCAAATGCATGCTTTTCAAACCGGTCGCTGCCTGCACCTGCATGCCCGACTAGCATCACCACCCTGGATGGTTCCGACCTAGAATATGTGGACGTCTATAAGTACCTAGGTGTCTGGCTAGACTGCAAACTCTCCTTCCAGACTCATATCAAACATCTCCAATCGAAAATCAAATCAAGAGTCGGCTTTCTATTCCGCAACAAAGCCTCCTTCACTCACGCCGCCAAGCTTACCCTAGTAAAACTGACTATCCTACCGATCCTCGACTTCGGCGATGTCATCTACAAAATGGCTTCCAACACTCTACTCAGCAAACTGGATGCAGTCTATCACAGTGCCATCCGTTTTGTCACTAAAGCACCTTATACCACCCACCACTGCGACTTGTATGCTCTAGTCGGCTGGCCCTCGCTACATATTCGTCGCCAGACCCACTGGCTCCAGGTCATCTACAAGTCTATGCTAGGTAAAGCTCCGCCTTATCTCAGCTCACTGGTCACGATGGCAACACCCATCCGTAGCACGCGCTCCAGCAGGTGTATCTCACTGATCATCCCTAAAGCCAACACCTCATTTGGCCGCCTTTCGTTCCAGTACTCTGCTGCCTGTGACTGGAACGAATTGCAAAAATCGCTGAAGTTGGAGACTTTTATCTCCCTCACCAACTTCAAACATCAGCTATCTGAGCAGCTAACCGATCGCTGCAGCTGTACATAGTCTATTGGTAAATAGCCCACCCTTTTCACCTACCTCATCCCCATACTGTTTTTATTTATTTACTTTTCTGCTCTTCTGCACACCAATATCTCTACCTGTACATGACCATCTGATCATTTATCACTCCAGTGTTAATCTGCAAAATTGTAATTATTTGCCTACCTCCTCATGCCTTTTGCACACATTGTATATAGACCCCCCCTTTGTTTTCTACTGTGTTATTGACTTGTTAATTGTTTACTCCATGTGTAACTCTTTGTTGTATGCTCACACTGCTATGCTTTATCTTGGCCAGGTCGCAGTTGCAAATGAGAACTTGTTCTCAACTAGCCTACCTGGTTAAATAAAGGTGAAAAAAAATATAAAAAAATAGATAAACAACTATTGACTAAATGAAAACAATAAACACGAGGTCTAAAGGCTGTTCCTACGCTGCGTTGTAGGCTTGTGTTTCCTGAGTAAATCTGAGATCCACTATTAGTACATAATCCCAGTGCATAATGGCAGTACATAATCCCAGTATATAATCCCAGTGCACAATGCCAGTACATAATGGCAGTACATAATCCCAGTATATAATCCTAGTGCATAATGCCAGTACATAATCCCAGTATATAATCCTAGTGCATAATGCCAGTACATAATCCCAGTATATAATCCCAGTATATAATACCAGTATATAATCCCAGTATATAATACCAGTATATAATGCCAGAATATAATTCCAGTATATAATGCCCGTATATAATACCAGTATATAATGCCAGTATATAATGCCAGTACATAATACCAGTATATAATGCCAGTATATAATGCCAGTATATAATACCAGTACATAATACCAGTACATAATGCCAGTATATAATGCCAGTATGTAATGCCAGTATATAATCTGGAACATGTCAGACATGTCAAAGAACAGTAGTATTTGGGGACGTCCCTCTCCTCTCCTCTCCTCTCCTCTCCTCTCCTCTCCTCTCCTCTCCTCTCCTCTCCTCTCCTCTCCTCTCCTCTCCTCTCCTCTCCTCTCCTCTCCTCTCCTCTCCTCTCCTCCCTCTCCTCTCCTCTCCTCTCCTCTCCTCTCTCCTCTCCTCTCCTCTCCTCTCCTCTCCTCTCCTCTCCTCTCCTCTCCTCTCCTCTCCTCTCCTCTCCTCTCCTCTCCTCTGCTCGACTTCTCCTCCCCTCCCCTCCCCTCCCCTCCCCTCCCCTCCCCTCCCCTCCCCTCCCCTCTCCTCCCCTCTCCTCTGCTCGACTTCTCCTCTCCTCTCCTCCCCTCCCCTCCCCTCCCCTCCCCTCCCCTCCCCTCCCCTCTCCTCTCCTCTCCTCTCCTCCCCTCCCCTCCCCTCCCCTCCCCTCTCCTCTGCTCGACTTCTCCTCTCCTCTCCTCTGGGAATCTCTCTATGACACTCCTTTGAGCAGGACCTCCACCTACAGTACAGCACTGCGCTGATTCAATTAATTATGAACCATGTCGAATTAAGACAGCAGACCCCCCCCCCCCCACCACCAACCCTATGTCTTGTAATTACCCTTCATCTAATATTCACAAAGTTAAACAAATGAAGAGACAGAAAAAGAAGATGAGTGTTAGAAAGAGAGTGAGGTAGTTAAAGAAAGAGATGACTACAGTAGTGTTCAGTAGATGGTAGTCCTGGAGAGGAGCACTAGAGATGACTACAGTAGTGTTCAGTAGATGGTAGTCCTGGAGAAAGCACTAGAGATGACTACAGTAGTGTTCAGTAGATGGTAGTCCTGGAGAGGAGCACTAGAGATGACTACAGTAGTGTTCAGTAGATGGTAGTCCTGGAGAGGAGCACTAGAGATGACTACAGTAGTGTTCAGTAGATGGTAGTCCTGGAGAGGAGCACTAGAGATGACTACAGTAGGGTTCAGTAGATGGTAGTCCTGGAGAGGAGCACTAGAGATGACTACAGTAGGGTTCAGTAGATGGTAGTCCTGGAGAAAGCACTAGAGATGACTACAGTAGTCATATGGACATTCTACAGAGAGAGAGGACCATGGACATTCTACAGAGAGAGGGGACCATGGACATTCTACAGAGAGAGAGGACCATGGACATTCTACAGAGAGAGAGGACCATGGACATTCTACAGAGAGAGGGGACCATGGACATTCTACAGAGAGAGAGGACCATGGACATTCTACAGAGAGAGGACCATGGACATTCTACAGGGGAAAGGAGGGGAAACTCACTGGGGTCATAAAATGGATAGCTGGGGAGGTGAATCCTACAAGGGAAGAGTATAAAATGGAAAGCTGGGGAGGTGACTCCTACAAGGGAAGAGTATAACATGGATAGCTGGGGAGGTGACTCCTACAAGGGAAGAGTATAAAATGGATAGCTGGGGAGGTGACTCCTACAAGGGAAGAGTATAGAATGGATAGCTGGGGAGGTGACTCCTACAAGGGAAGAGTATAAAATGGATAGCTGGGGAGGTGACGCCTACAAGGGAAGAGTATAGAATGGATAGCTGGGGAGGTGACTCCTACAAGGGAAGAGTATAAAATGTGTTGTGTAACTTTCTAAACGGGGGCACTCAGCTGACAGCATCCTGGGTAATAAACACGTTTCTCTGGAGCTTTTGGTCTCAGTTCCTTATTGCAAAGAGGTTACAGTAGTCTTCTACTGTTTAGCACAGAGTTACATCATCCCGCTTCACTGCACAGCCTTGATGCTCTCAACTCTCTGTGATACACTTTCTCTAACTGTGTGTGTGTGTGT